>NC_053204.1:919137-1223017 GCF_905163445.1 Pararge aegeria | reverse complement strand
ATTTTCGGAACCGACAGGATTTGAACCTGCGACTATCTGGCATTTGAACCTGAGGCCACAGGCCGCGTTTGCCAGAGAGTCGCAGGTTCAAATCCTCTCGGTTTCGAAATTTTTACTTTTTCCGAAATAAAAGAGCAATATAAATACACAGACGGAAGTAGATTAAAAAGGCGGCCTTATCGCTTAGTAGCGATCTCTGCCAAGTAAGCTTAGGATTAGGACATCATGAGCGAGTATAGACAGGTGCCGTGGCGTGCACTTCATACATGCACAAAAGCTCTGCATATCCTAATATTCTTGCATAACTCATAAATGTTAGGATTGTCTCTGATCGCAAAGCAGTGTTATAAGTATGCCTCCGCACTAATTATCTGTATGATTCTAATGTTTTATTTTGTTTGGTTTATGTATAATACACAAACGTACATATTTAAGTTTATATAAATAATTTTAGAATTTATTTTACTAGTCTGCGTTACCTGGTAAGTAACGTAGACGCGAATCAAGATATAAACATCGACACACGTAATACGCGCACACACACACGCGCGCTTACATCGTATTACATTATACGAAATGCTTCTGAAAGCATTTCTTACCTATGCTAAAAGTCCAATTTTGCAACAAAAAAGAAATCTTAAAGTAGGCCTACTTTACATCACCACCTAGCCCCAAAGTAAGCGTAACTTGTGTTATGGTAACTAAGATGACTGATGAATGATTTTTAATGAATAATTTTATGTATATAAATACTTATAATATACATATTACTACCCAGATTCTGAAAAACATTCATGCTCATCACACAAACATTTAACAGTTGTGGGAATCGAACCCACGGCCTTTTACTCAGAAAGCAGGATCACTGCCCACTGCGCCAATCGGCCGTCAATTCATCACTTACCACCAGTAGCCCTAGTACAAGAATGCTCGCTCTCAATCAAGGAGTCGTTTACGAGTATGGAATACTTGAAAGTCGGAGTAAAATGGATCTTATTTGCTTTGTGTTACAGCTCAAACGTGCGTACAATTCTTAACCCGAACTTTCGACAGAACGCTTGTAAAACTAAAATCAAAAGTACTTGATTTGCAACTCCAATACGATTGATATTGAGTCCATTTTGCTTTGACAATACAGAGTTTGGTACTAGAAATCGACACCTCGATACATCATCATCATCATGTCAACCAATCGACGTCCACTGCTGGACATAGGTCTTTTGTAGGGAGTTCCACAATACACGGTGCTGGGCCGCTTGCCTCCAGCGGCTCCCAGCGACTCGCCTGATGCCATCTGTCCACCTCGTTGGGGGCCGACCTACGCTGCGCTTAGAGGCGCGGGGTCACCATACCAGCACCTTAAGACCCCAACGTCCATCGGTTCTCCGAGCTATGTGCCCCGCCCATTGCCACTTTAGCTTCGCGACTCGCTGAGCTATGTCGGTAACTCTAGTTCTTCTACGGATCTCCACATATCTGAGTTGATCACGTAGAGATACTCCTAGCATAGCTCTCTCCATCGCCCGCTGCGTGACTCTGAATCTTCTATGGCCTCATAAAAGTCCTCGATTGCAAGCGAGCAAATCTTGTACTAAGACTGAGACGTGAGATTATCTTATAGACCTATTGTAACACCCACATATTTCATCACGCAGTACGAGCTCTGCAGGCGTCGATAGCTGCTGCCGAGGAGAGGTACTACAGCGCCATCTCCAACCAGCAGGACAAAGTGGATAAGAACCTGGTCAAGAACCTGGTGGTCAACTTCGTGCTCACCGCAAACCGGAGCGATCTCAACAGGTATAGCTAGCTTTTTTTGGTATTTTTTTAGCGTTTGTTTTTCCGGAATCAAAAGTAATAGTAATAGCTATTTATGCAACTGTTATGTAATTCTAAACTCATTACCGACGGATCTCCTCCCACAATGAGAATAAGGCTTGATGGACTCCGCACACCTTTGAAAACATTATGGAGAACTCTCAGGTGTATAGGTTTCCTCACGATGTTTTCCTTCACCGTTGAAGCGAGTGATATTTTAACTACTTAAACGCACATAACTTACAAAAGTTAGAGGTGCGTGCTGGGATTCAAACTCGGCCGCCTGAAAATGAAGTCGAGGCTCCTCTCTCTCTCTCTGATCGTTCCTTCATCACTGAAGGTCGTGTTTCTGGTGAGATCTCAACTTCGAGTGGGGGGATTAAAGTCCACTTTTTGTTTCAGAACGCAAATCCTCCGCGTCCTATCGACAGTATTAGACTTCAACCAGACTGAGTGTGAAAAGCTGGGTCTAGTCAGATCTGCCAACTCCGGAGACAGTTTGGCCGCGGAATTCGTCAAGTTTCTCCAGAATGAATCCAAACCCAGAGCTCCTTTGCCTGACATGATGGGACTCCAAGGAAGCAGAGCAAGTCCCGCCCCTAGCTCCAGGAAAAGCTCCACCATTGGTAAGAGAGAGATGTCTATTCTCATTCTAGTTAAGAGTTCCACAGCTAATTGAGTTGACTTTTACCAGAGCTAGAGTATAAAGCTGGTTCTAGTCAGATTTGCTAATTCTGGAGATCGTTAAGTTGACCCAGACTGAGTTCAAACCAGAGCGCCTTTGCCTTACATGATGGGACTCTAAGAAAGAAGAGCAAGTCCCGTCTCTAGCTCCAGGAGGAGTTGAAGAAAGATTCACTCTAGTTAGGGGTAACTTCACGGATAAACGAAGCCATAATCGCAAAAATCTTGTGTGTTTTATTTCGCTACAGCTTAGCCTTTGTGTTGGACTACTATCTGACTGGGTAGTCTAAGATGGTAGCGGGCTTGTCCTCTAGGGGTATAGCATAATATTATACTCATAATTCTTCTCAATGTATCAGAACAAAAAAGTTGTTGAGAGCTTTTTGAAGTATGTGACACCACTTTAACTATAAAGCAGGCTCTCTTAAAATAAATGATTTTTATTTTGGTCTGAATCTTTGAGGTGTTGAGAATTTTTGTTATATGATGTGATATACTTTTCAATAATAGTACAAAAACAGAATCATCATCATCATCACATGAACACATTGCCGGCCCACAGGGCACGGGTCTCCTCCCACATTGAGAAGGGGTTAAGGCCGTAGTCCACTCCGCTAGCCCAGTGCGGATTGATGGACTCCACACACCTTTGAGAAAATTATGTAGAACTCTCAAGCATGCAGGTTTCCTCTCGATGTTTTCCTTCGCCGTTGAAGCGAGTGATATTTTAACTACTTAAACGCACATAACTTACAAAAGTAAGAGGCTGGGATTCAAAATCGGCCGCCCGAAAATGAAGTCGAGGCTCCTCTCTCTCTCTCATCACTGAAGATTTCGATGAAGACGTGTTTCTGGTGAGATCTCAACTTCGAGTGGGTAAACTGTCTCCATCGGCTTCTGTGGGATTTGATAAAAGCGGCAACCCATTAGTCGAGGCTCCTACCAAAAAAACAATGACTAAAAAGAATAAACTTCGAGGGGGTAGACTGTCTCCATCGGCTTCTGTGGGATTTGATAAAAGCTGCAACCCATTAGTCGAGGCTCCTACCCGAAAAACAATCCTCCTAACAAAACACAATCACCAAAGAGAAAGCTACAGAAAAGAGTTATGCAAAAATATGTATAAAAACTGTTTTTTTCATTTTCAGGACCGAATCCAGTCTTTGAAGTTGGTCACAGAAGGGATCCATCGACCGGCTCAAACAACCTTCTATTCCAGAACATAGATTCTATGGAAACGTCATCCCAGATTTCAATTGAATCCGATACAAGAGTAATTCCAATAAACACTTTAGACACTGGAATCAATCAGACAAGGAACAACGAGGGCGCCATTTTGAAACACGTTTTGAAAGATATGTGATGGTAATGGATTTCTTTCCTTGACTGTCATGTTTTCAACAGTGCTTTTTTTACATCGACATTCCCTTTTGACATCAATTAGTTGGGCGGTTGTATCTATTTTGTAACATTGCATGCCAAATTACTGGCAATACACTGTACCTTAAACCAACATGTAAAACCTTATTGACGTGTATTTTGCAATAAATGATTACTATCCGATCCACAGTTACTCGTAGTAATATTCAATATAATTAAAGTTTTTTACACCAGTACGGCTAGTAGGGCAGGAAACAATTATCTCCCCGAGGAAAGGATGAAAATTTATCGTCTCCCACAGCTTTATCTTTCAGAGCACTGGCGCACAAGTGGAAATAATATCCAAATAATATATATGTGTAATAATAAACGGGGGTAAACTTCTCCTATTCCATGTTCCCGTGCTTAGACACGTTAATTGTATTCCTTGTCAGGGGATTTCATCGGGGGATATGATTATTGTGTCCTGCCCGTACATGCCCTAGAGTTGTAAAAAAATAAAACATTAATTTCTGCATTTAGAAAGGAAACAGCTGATAAAATTAAGAAATTATTCGAATGTATTTTTCTGCTGCATAAAACAACCGCAATTGATTAAATTTTGACCGCTGCCGCACCGCGCCTTTGACACTCGATATTGGATACTTCTTATACACCTTTTTTTCCCTTAATTTTTGGTTCATTATTTTTTACCAATGAAGACTATTGTAGACATTGGATAGATTAACAAGGTTAGTAATGTACGACGAAAAAAATTACACCTAATATACACTGACATATAGATATGTTGCATAACTGCCACCTATAATATAGGTACTTTTAAAACAATAATAGTTAGCTTCTAATCAAGCGCGTTCGCTAGGCTACAACACTTACCATCAAGTGTGTTATGTTATACAAGGCTTTTTTGAAAAGGGGAACATACTATGGAGTATTACGGTATTCTCGATGATGTATATCTTCTGTTCCGCAACATTCTGCTGACATTAATAGGACAGTGCAGAAGGAACTTCACAAAGTACGTGGTGTCAACCAAAACATCAGCTGTGTTTACATTTAAGGTCAAATGCGGTTACGGATGACTATGATAGCAATAAATCATTAATCATTTATCGATAGATATATTAATTATAACTTTTATACTTCCTAGATGACCTTGTATAGTTTTAAACTTGTACGAGGGCTATAATGATCCGCCAAACCGCAACAATAGGAAGTTATTCCTCCAAGCTGGTGTTAGAGTCAGGGCCGGAGGTCTAACCATTCATCTTCAGAAGATGTCCCTCATTTGTAAAAACTTCGTTAGCGCGATGTAGGATCTTGTGGCGCCATCTAGTTTGGTACCGCGGAAACCGCCACAGATAGGTTAAAATCGAACGCTTTAATATCTTTATTTAAAACTTGTATCCATTATTAATTGTACAGCGTGTAACTTCTACTCTGTATAAATACATTTATCGTTATGAACTACTGTAAAAAAAGTTCTCAATTAAGCTGTACATAAATCGATAATCGAAATTAAATAAACAATTCCAAAATTCAGCATGATAATAAATAATAAAACTAGCGAGCTAAACTCTTCTCATCTCAGAATGAGAACGCTGTAGGCCGGAATCCGCCACGCTAGTGCGGATATGTGTACTTATCACGCGCTTGAGAACGTAATAGAGAACTCTCAGGCATGCAGGTTGTCTCGCGATATTTTCCTTCAAAGCTAAACTGTATACGCACTGAACTCCCAAAAGTTAGAAGTGCCGAACCGCTTAGCCAAAAAATAGTGCTATCCTTCCACGGGATTCACGTGTGAAAAGGACAGAACTACCTCTAGAACTTTCAATTTACTTTAGAATTGCGTGCAACACAATCGTTGCCATAGTTTGCAAATGAAATAATCATTATAATTTATAAGACATGTACCTATTATTGTATAATTTTTATTGCATTTCTAGGTATTCTAATTTTATTATAACTCTAAAGTTTATATTTCAATTTGAATTGAATTATTGTATAAAAACATTGTATGCATCCACTTTAGGATTTTTGATCCCACTTCTGAAGTTATAATAGTTAAAAACACCGCTGATAAAGCAGTGTTTTTTGGCCATGCCATAAAATGTTAAAACTTGTATTATGTTTCCTAAAACTATATTTGCTTTGTATATTTGTAAATTCATTTAAGTGATTTATTATTAGTTTTTATCTAAAGCATCCGCTTGTATCATAATCTAACATGTTCAAATTATTGTAATTATTTAAATAAAATTAACCATTAAAATTGTATAATGAAATAATAAATAATTATTGATACGAGTATTAACTAAGAATGTCATAAGTGCTTTAAAATAAAGTTTTTATTTAGAAATAAATCTTCGTTTTTTTTTTTTACTTAAATAATAAAACTACTATTCTTTGTCTTATTTAAGATGATAATTTTGACAGCTCTCGCTAGGGATGAGGTATTGTATAATCGTTAATGAACCTTTTCGATTATCGATTATTCTTTTCGTAGAACTTGTAATCGATAGTTTCATGGCAATTGTCCTTTTGTATCCTGCTTCATTCTTCATGTGTTTGTTCTTTTTTTTTTTGTCTCGTTTTTTTTTGAGTCCAAATAAAGAGTATAAATAAATAAATAAATAAATAGTGTATGGTTAGATTATAATTTAAGATACATATAAACATTTTATGGTTAAATCACTCCCATCTATGAAGTTTCCATGTTACACGACCGATTTGTGTTCCGATTTGGCGGTAGTGGTTGGTGTCGAAGAGTGATCACGGGCTCATGAGACTTAAAACCTACACCACAGTTAATGTACATAAAGCACGTTTCAGACTTGCGACGTGTTGCTCTGTTAAAAGGCGATGTTTTTCTACTGACCATCAGGTTGGCGTCGGCCATGGGTCGGACCAAGCAGGTCCGTCAGTTATAACTAAAAAAGAAAATATCATAGTCAAAATTTGCAGAAGAATGACGCTTAATACTTAGATCTCAACCCAACCTAAAACTACCTGCGTTAGAACGTCAAAACAAATGATATCGTCTAAGACACCGGTAGACGTCGTCTGAGTCTCATACAAGACAGAAGTGTGTCGAAAACGCACAGACGTATTTACATCAAAATTCCTACCAGCAGAATGTCATGCACTTTAGATGTGAATCAAATAAAAGTATTTTTTATTATTTCTTGAAAACTATTCTTTAATTAAATTAGAATAATTAGCACATTCCTAAAAATGCTACTGCACAGTTATTGTTAACAGAAGTGTTAGCGGTTGCCTAACTGATACCTACGCTACGCCATAAACACGTTGTGACGTCACTAGAAGATTCATTAATATAGATTTGCTTTAATAAATTTAAAAACAACCGGCTAAGTTTGTTGTGGGCTTCTTCTTAGACCAGGACGCGTTTGGAACCCTCGTAGCTTTAGTTTTAAGTTGACGAATTTATTTATCGCCATCAACTCACTCCTATGTCACATTTTACTTGTAATGTACGCATCAAAAGTGCCATTTGACGGCTGATTGGCGCAGTGGGCAGCGGCCCTGCTTTCTGAGTCCAAGGCCGTGGGTTCGAATCCCACAACTGGAAAATGTTTGTGTGAAGAATATGAATGTTTTTCAGTGTCTGGGTGTTTATATGTATATTATAAGTATTTCGGTATATAGTCATAAAAATATTCATCAGTTATCTTAGTACCCATAACACATTTATTTATTTATTTTTAGGCAGCCATAAGGACGAATGGCGAAAGAAGTTGAAACTCAAATAATGGAAACAGTTGGTGACGGGAAATCACTAAATTGTTCCCATTTAAAACGTGCGACACCCATAATACAGTCGAGTGTAACGTACAACGTAGGTTTATACATGCGTTTACTTGTACACATGCTGCGCGACGCTAATCTGACGAAATACGTCACGAGCATGTCGAGGTTATCGGTGACACGAACCCATAAATTTGCCCTAACTAAAAAAATAAATATCCTACCTTTTACCTTATGCTTTAACCTTCTCATTCATATATAACAATTATTGCAGCAATGATGTTTTTGCTACAGAATTAAGAACGTACAGAATCCTCATTTAGCCATTTTGCAAGCTGTGCATTATGACCAAAAACAGTGAAGAAGTCACGAGCATGTCTATCTTCACACCCGCGGTATGTTGCTAGCTCACAAACTTCTTCCATTTTCCTAATTTTATGGTAAACTTTCAGAACATTAGAGGTAAAATAATCACTCTTAATTGCTAAAAGAATTATTATATACCGCCTGTCCGAGAAGCACTACTAAAGTGGAGTTGTTTGTTATGCTTCAATATTAGTCGAGTTTTGCGTTTAAATGTTTTTGAATACAATTAACATTTCAAGGCGGTCTGCTGTCGCGTGGCGGCCACACGAATGTTAACTGAAACCTAAGAATATCTGGAAGGAATTCCTAAACTTATTTCCGTAGTTGGCACATGACAAATGTGTAGATCATAGATATTAAGATCTCTTATCTGTAAAGGTTTCTGTGTCGCTTCATGTTATCAAATATCATACTATACCTATAGCTACCTAATACTACATATAAATGCGGTTTTATTTTAATGGATTCAAGTGATCGAATCAAACAAACACAAGCTACGCTTATTTTGGGGCTAGATGGCGATGTGTGTGTTGTCTTAGTATATTTATTTATTTATCACTTCATATTATCAAACATTATCCTCTACCTATAGCTATCTAAGTACTACATATAAATGCGGTTTTATTTTTATGGATCCAAGTGATTGGAGCCAGATGGAAAGTGGATTTTCAGATCTAGATGGAGAAGGTTGCTTGGAATAGTTAGTTATTTCTTGTTCTTCTTACTTAGTTCCTATCGTTCTACAATGTAGCAGTATGTTTTTCCCACAGCTGGTTTTATTCTTGTAATTAACACCTAAGGTAATCGTTGTAGATAGGCACCGAGGACAAACCTCTGCGGTTTTTCGGTGCTTTTATACTAACCATTTTAATGTAATTGTTTTATTTGATAAATAAATAAAAAAGGTTGGTTGTCTGTAAAGTCGGCTTACTGACGATAGTTGAACGTGACAACGTCGTAAGAAAATACTGATGGAATGGTTGCATTTTTACCTTGGCCAACGAATTAGTTTGGCCATCCAAAGGGGCAATGCTGCCAGCATCTTAGGAACTGTGCCTCGCTGCGGTGGTTTCGCGGACGTTTTAGATTTTATTTAGTTTTAAATAGTTTATTTTAGGTTATATTTATAAAACAGTTATTTTAAAGAGCAACTATGAGTAAATACGACATATTCTTATTAAAATTAAAAATATTTAAACTATGAAATCTTTTACGTTTTAATCCTATGCTATAACTATTCGTAACCATGCAAAATTCAAAAAATTCAAAATTCAATATTCATTTATTTCAAGTAGACCTAATAGAAGCACTTTTAAAACGTCAAGTCTGTCTGTGTGTAGTTACTCTACACGCGGTTTTCGGTCTGTTAGAAGGCAGATTCTACCGAGAAGAAGCCGGCAAGAAACTCAGCAGTTGCTCTTTTCCAACATTAACAATTTACATTTTACCATTCATTTTTCTATCTTGTGAGAGGTGAAAGTGGAGCTGAATGCTTCCAAGCAACTGGCATTGAGAAATTCATCAATTGTATAGTAACCTCGCTGTAATAAATGTGTTTTAACGTAACTTAAGCACTGGTGGGTCCAAAATTACCTTAGGAATCATACTCGTTTTATAAAAGCGTATACTCAATCCCACAAATAACGTCTGTACCTTTCGCAGACGATATGCAGATGTCACTAATTTATGACCATTTCTTGTAAGTCGACTGTTTATATCCACTTTTATGCAATATTGAAAGATTAGGTTAGAACGGACCTCTAAATGTATAAATGTTTTGGGTTAAAAATATACCGTTCCAAAGACTAATAAATCACTTTTTATAACCTATAATAATTAGGCCTTAATCTGGGTCATAGACCCAGATTTAGGCCTAATTATTTGAGGCCATACATTAAACTAAATATGTATAGTAATTTCCTTGTGATAGCTAAAACACCAGACAGCATCCATAATTGCCAATTCGGCGCAAAAATCGAACGCACTTCGCCGTAATTAAAAAAAGGGCAAATTTATTCCACCCCCTTCATTAACTTATCCAACCCCCCACCACCACCCTCTTTCTTCGTACAACGGTCAGTAGTCTACAGGCCTTCTCGCAAACCGTGTCGCCTTAGTAACTAAGTGCAAAACAAAAATAAACAAATTATTCACTTAATAAAAAAAACCCCGAAAATTTCGTCTAAAGTAATGAACCTTTTTAACTAAAACAAAAGTGCAAAAGTTTAAAAAAAAAGTGTTTGTAATGGCTGAAAAATAAACAAAAACTACCCTTTACGATACTAAATACATAATTTGAATCTTAAATGAAGATTTTGAGTTACCTAAATCAATTTAAAACAAAAAAAAAAAATACTGAAAACTTTTAACATGTCGGAAGAAACGGTTCAGTATAACCTGAAAATTAGTTGTGACGTTTACGCGTTTGACGTTTTGAATTAAAAATGGCCTCCGTTATTTGTTTTCGCGCCAAAAAATCAATCATGGTCGCGAATCTGCCGGTGGTCTTCTACATTTTCAAAATCAAATTGAAATGACATCGGCGCAAAGGTAATAGTGAAGTCGGCGAAATGTGAAACTGAATAGTGAAATTTACTGTGTTTGTTAAAAAACTGTGTGTTTATGTGTTGTTTATATATTTGCAGTGCATTTTGTCCTTAAAGGTTGGTGTTATTGAGTTATTTAATCTTATGACTAACCGCACCGTATATAGTGCTACTAGTTGTTGCTTGCGGCTTTTTAACTATAATCAAGAAATGGGCGTCCACTGCTGGTTAAAGGTCTTTTGAAGCAAGTTTTAAATACCACGGTTTTGTGCCGTTTGAGTCCAGTAGCTTTAGATTTGTATGCCATAGAATTAAAAATATACAGAACCCTCAT
Organism: Pararge aegeria; assembly: GCF_905163445.1. Classification (NCBI taxonomy): domain Eukaryota; kingdom Metazoa; phylum Arthropoda; class Insecta; order Lepidoptera; family Nymphalidae; genus Pararge; species Pararge aegeria. The sequence continues at coordinate 1,212,118 of NC_053204.1, read as the reverse complement.
TCAACCATTATTGCGTGCAGAACATTGTGTCCAAAAACAGTGTACCGTTTACACTGTTTTTTGCACCAAGCAAGTAGTTGCTAGCTCACAAACTGCTTTCTCTTTTTCTCATCTTCCCCATTTTATGGTAAATGTTTAGACCATTAGAGCTGTCAACTTCTAAATGGAGTGAATTGACTAACCACCTGAGAAACACTACTAAAGTGGAGTGGTTTTGATGCTTCAATAATATATTAATAGACCTATGATATTTTCTGACCCCAGAACTACCACAAGTCAATCTATTGTTCTCTTGAACAAGTCGATCTCTTCTGTGACAAACAAACCAAAATCCCACGGTAACCGTTCATTATTCCGGAATGAAAGTAACCTATTTGCTATTCCAAACTATCATCTATTGTTGTGCTAAACTTCATCCAGATCCTTTCAGCTTTTCGAAAGAACATTGAACAGTTCGAACTTAGGATATTGCACCCCGATTGAAATCAAAGAAGACCAGTAGACCAGCCTAGTGGTCAGTACTCCAGCGTAACTTTCTGGGATCCGAGTACGAACCCCATCACTTATATGTTCGTTTTAAGCAATTAAATATCACTTGCTTTAACGGTCAAGGAAAACGTGACAAAACCTGAATACTTGAGAGTACTCTACAATGTTCTCAAAAGAGTGTGGAGTCCACCAATCCGCACTTGGCCAGCGTGGTGGACTGCGGCCTTAACCCTTCTCATTGTGGGAGGAGATACGTGCCTTGTAGCGGGCTGGTAATGTGTTGCAAGTCCAATTACCTGTGACTAAATCCGTCTATACAGATTGAATGAAATTTCTGGGGTCAGCCAATGTTGCGTAAATGAAAAGGGTGTTTCCCAGGATGGGATAAATAAAAACAAATCAAACCTCCTGACTCTCCCTGACGCATTAGTTAGCTTCGTGGGCTTATATAAATAGAGATTCAGGATTCGATCCCTGGCAGGGGCTATAAGGGTTTTTTTATACTTATTTAATTTAAAATTCTCTGATCTGGTGTGGAGGGAGGCTTCCGTCATAGTACACGCCCTACCAACAAACAACCAACAACAACGTTCCGGTACGATGCCGCGTAGAAGCGATTGGGAATGCCATACCCCAAACATGTTATATTTTTTTTTTCTTGCAGTCTGTAATACAGTATTACAGACTGCAAAAAAAAAAAAAATATCAGTTTATATGACGCTTTGTCAATGCTATGTGCACTTGTCATTGACGTGTATATCAGTCCATGTGTTCGTGTGTGTGCTATGTTTAAAAACATGTAATATGCATGTTTTTAGTGCTCTTAAATAAATAAATAAATAAGACAAAAAACAGTATTTAACAATTCTCGGTCCAACTCAAGAATCGAAGTGAAAACTTTAAAGTGATAAGATTATTCACTTATACAACGTATAAAAAAAGAACGAATTAATATTTAAGGATGCATAAGTATATTTCACAAGGAATCCCTGTAAAAATATTAAATCAAAAGAAGCATGTTTATTTTTCCATACGAACATATTTAAATAACTAAGTTTTTATTTATGACAACCCTAATGAAGATATAAGAACGACACGCGCGTAGCACCTACACTATACGACCCGTACCTAATGAAGTGGCAGAAGTCACATGACTTGAATTTTGCATGTGATGTAAGGGCTGTATCTGCTTTTTCAGTAAAAACTATGGCACTGGTTTACTCAAAAATTATCAGCTTTTCGGTTTCACAAATATGTCTCAGATACAGTACATAATTTACCTCTTAAGCCTGTAAAGTATTATTTCAGTTTTCATTTACACATTGTACTATAAATGAAATCTCTGATAATATTGTGAGAAACTCACTTAGAAAAAACTAAAGTTTCCAATATTTTCATGGAAGTTTTGATTCATTCATGACCTATGAATCACGATGACTCAATAGGACTGCAAGACCAATGAACTTGACACATAAAGGACATAAAAGAGGTAGCAAGTTAGTTTCCGGTGACAACTTAGGTATCTAACTATGCCATCCATACTAATATTATAAATGTGAAAGTTTGGATACATTGATGTTTGTTACTCGCAAAACAATTGGCTTCGTCAAAAATTTAAGCGAATAGGTCTTCTTACAGTAGCTTAACATATGCTCTCGCGGAATTTTTTTTGAACTTTTAATCGGGAACAACTTCGTCGTCCATGATTTTATCGAAACTTTAACCGTTTACGCAGCGTACGCAGCGGAAGCTCTCAAAAGGGAAAAAAACCCGATTTTGAAACATTCATCATTGGTGCGTATGGTTCTATTGGTCTTAGCGTAATTATATATAGCCTTTCTCGATAAATATGCTATCCAACACTTTAATAATTTATCAAATCGGACCAGTAGTTCCTGAGATCATCGGGTTCAAGTAAACAAACAAACAAACTCTTCGGCTTTATGTATTAACTTAAGATAATATAGTCTTGTAGAGACAAAAATACTCTTTATACATAAAAAGCTGATATGTACAATCGACTAGAAACCGACATGAATTATTAGTGATATCTGCATATCGTCTGCGTAAGTTGCAGTACTCATTTGTGGGGTTGAGTATACGCTTTTACAACATTCCTAAGGAAATTCATGACCTACCAATACATACATTTAAAAAATGTGGGAAAACACACCTAATACAGCGAGGTTACTATACATTTGATGAATTCTTTAATTACAAGGTAGATTAGAAGCAGCCAGCCTCGCGTTAATCTCTGGCAAGGTAGAAAAATGATTGTAAATGTTGATGTTGGAGAAGAGCAACTTCTGAGTTACCTGTTACTTGCCGGCTCTTCTAAGTAGAATCTGCTTTCTAAATCGGTGGTAGAGTCTGTGCTTTTATTAGGCCTACTTGAAATAAATGAATTTTGTGTTATGAATTTTGAAAAAATAAACAAACAACTAAACAAAAACATTTTCGCATTTATAATCTTAGTAAGGATACTTACAAGACGTTTTAGTCAAACAGTAGATTAAGTATGATATACAAATGAATTGCACTCTACAATATTACACCATTAATCATGGTGCATGATACCATGGTTTTCATCGACCGTTCAACTTGATGGCGTATTAATTGATTTTGATATCTTATCTAAGTGATGGTGAAAAGCCGATAGCGGCGCATCCATTATCTAACGACGCCAAAAGACTTTATAACATATATAAAGTGTCTATTAATCGTAGGCAGTAGTGAATATCTTTTAAAATAGATATATCCGTTGAGCGTGGCATGTTCAAAATTTAAAATATCTCTAGTTATTACTTATTTTAGTGTTACGCACTTTGATGATGTAGTAAGAAATGCCAAGCAAGTGTAAAATGCGTATAACCTTTATGACCACACTACATATCGTTGAAAAATATACTCTACTAGCAGTTGTCCACGTCTTCGTCCGCGATTATTACGGATTGTTAAAAGTCGCTTTGAAACCGTTGGATTTCTCGCGATAAAAGGTGGCATCTACCCTTTTACCTCTACTCTGTGCCAAAAAGTTGCTGAGTTGCTTAGTTCGTGAAGAAAACTAACAAACACTCGCGTTTATAATTATATTTAACTTTATTGATTATATTAAACTACTGCACTAATTGTAAGAGCAAATGCTTCAGGTACCGCGTTGCTATTTTATTAAGGCAGGCGTTTATTTTTAGTTTAGTTTTAAAAATTTGTTTTTTTAATGGAAGGTACCAAAACCTACATAGAAAAGGCAAATAAAAGAAACAAAGTAATCAATGGCTTCAGTTTCTGAAACAAATGCGCACATACACCTATGTATAGGCGAAACCACCAAACGTTTATTGGCTTTTAACTGTTAAAAGTACAGTCTAGCAACTTTAGTTAACTATGTCACGAATAACTTTAGTTAACTTTGATTAGAGTACCTGCCAAAACGGAATCCAAACTAATTATACTCGTAAATAGTTGGAACCAAACTTGTCTACAACTCAATATAAGAAACATTTCCACCACCAGTTCCTCAACGGCTGATCAAATCGGCAACTCAAACAGCAATCAAGGCTCAAAGTGACAAATTTCAACTGGAAAACCTTTTCTAAAAATAAATTATCGATGAACAAAGTCTTAAGAGAATTTTATTAGCAACTTAAATTAAATGTAGTTTGTTTAAAATATAACAGTAAGGCAGTTGGAACGCATTCTGCGATCTGTGAGCTTTTTAGGCGTGCGCTACAAAAATCTTGATCTATTCTATAAAATAGTCCTAAAAAATCGTGACCGCATGTATCTATTTTTATGTGAAAACCAATATAGCCAAAATAGTAAACCGTTAAACATTTTAAACTAGATACCTATATTTAGAATGTGCATTTTATAGTATTAAGTACTTTCTACGAATATTATTGCTTCTGGTATTTAAAGATGATAAACTTTGTACTTTACAGTAAGTAATCAGGAGAAATAGTTAGAAAGCTATGGACGATTATCTATAGCTAAAACGTGTAAGTAACTTAGAGGACATGGGTGCTCACAAAAAATTTTAAATTGTATAAATAGAGATTCAGGCGAACAGGAGTGTTTGAATACCCCCTCCTTAAGGTTTAAGTTAACGAGCGTAGTTATCACCTCACAGTAATGAAAACATATAATATATATCTGAATGTGTCAACAGTGCTTGTGATAGGCCTACATGAATAAAGAAAAAAATCGCACTGTTGATTCGAAAATGATCAATGATCAAAAAGCCGATCCGCTACTTTACCAACGATTAGCGACGCAGTAACTGGGGCTTACTGCCATGGCCTCGCCTTGGTAGTGAGGGGAAATTAGAAATAATATATTAATATAGGTATAGCCACCAACATAGCTGTGTCGCTTCCAATGAATAGACGCTAATGGCGGCCGAACATGAAACTGGAAAAATCTAGCTCTCAACTTGTTTGACCGACTTCAAATACGATTAATTGGTGGTACAATATGTAGCGAGCTATGTAACAATAAGCTTTACTAATAAAGGAAAGCTTTTTCGGAATCGGTCGTATTATAACGGAGGCTTAGTTGGCAAAGAACTGAGGCTGCGATTACTGGAGTGTCATTGGTTCACATCCTGCCAGTTTTTATGCATTTTACAATTACTTGAAGTTATACTTTCTTTTTTTTTCAAATATTTCTTTATTCAAATAGGCACATAGATCGCACTTTTGATGCGTACATTACAAGTAAAATATGACATAGAAGTGAGTTGATGGCACTAACTAAATTCGTCAACTTAAAACTAAAGCTACGAGGGTTCCAAACGCTTCCAACTTCTTTTGGCGCCGTAGGGAAGAATGATGAGTGTAAATTTTAACGCACACCGTCACAGAAAACCGACACACTGAAGTTAGCTATAAGATTTGACAGTGTACACTTTCAATTGTCAAAGTCTGGGGGCTCATTCCAGTGATTTCATTGATTCAATTGTACAAAAATCACAAATTTTAAAGTTGAGTGAAACTTGGTTGTCCGATAATAAGTATAATTTAATTAAGTTTATGTAGAAATATTTTATTTGTGATATTTAAATAACCTTTATTTAACTAGATAATGCGTTATAATAAAACTTTAAATGTGCTATTATATACCTTTTTTCTGCTGCTAGTGTAGTTTTTCTACAAACGTAGAATAAAGGCGAAACTTTCAAAACTTTTATAGTTTTGAAATTTTTTTTTCTTGTAACGCAAAGAAGTATAACTTCTAACGTCTTCTAACTAATGTACACACACGTTTTTGTATTTACAAAATAAACAAAACTGGTACTATAGCGAATGAAAGTTTGTGTCAAAGTCCTATATTTTTAGATATATTATGTCGAGGTTCTTAAACATTCTACCCCTGAGTTAAACAGGGGTTAAAATTATAGATAAGTATTAAATTTTTCTAGTCATATCCATATTTTTACAGTCCATTTTTTTTCTAATATTTTTATGTACATAAATTCATTCACCTATCCCTTAATGACTCTTTTGTAATCAAACCTGGTAGATCCTTCCCTAAGGCTTTTTTTTTTCTTCTTTTTGATTAAGACATACTTACAACTAATACATCTCATAATTCTATCATAGTGTCCATATGACATTCGTATAATTACAATTTTTATTATTTTAAATATATTTATGTGTAATAAATTAATATACCTACTAAGATGCTTTAAGATTTGCATGACGTAGACTGCGATTAAGCATGTATAACATTTTGAAAATTTTTTAAGCAAATAAATGAATTTGAATTCGAAAAAGACCGCGCCGTGCCAGTGAGGTCGTCGAAGTAATCTGTAATCCTTGTTTCTATTTGTAACGCTCTGAATACTGGATGTCTCAAGAAATTACGAAAACACACATTGTATTCAAGCGATGTTAATGATTACCACGTAATATTATTTTGGGTAACTTTTACGGTCAAGTGCGCTGTGCTAGTGCTAAATACATTTCATTTTTCATATCTTTCTTTAACGCCAGATTGTAAATAGGTGTACAAGGTGTAGTATAGTCAATTTGTATTTTGCAATTTAATATTAGCCACACAATGGCATGCAATGGTTTACATTAAATTCTTGTCAAATTTATTACATGTTATAGTCTAGGAATAAACATAATCATAATATAATTAATTCAATTTTAATTTCATTATAGCCAAAATATATACGTCATTATTGAATTTCAATTCAAAAAATTCTTTCATGTCCTAAAAATTTTACACATTAAGCCATTTAAATAATTGTTTAATTGCTAATGATTTCATAGAATTAGGTATTTTATTATATACTTTAATACACATCATAACACATTTTTTAATCAAAATACATTAAACCTGTGTTAGTACTTTTTTTTATTCGACTATAGATTAACCCGTGACTGCAATCTCTACTGCTGATGATGATGCAGTCCAACCGGCTAATCTACGCGACATTGAACGCTAAATCTACGCGACATTGAACACTAAATCGCTTAACAGCACGTCTTTGTCGATAGGGTAGTAACGGCCGCCTCCAACCAGACCAGACCAGTCAATCAGAAATTCGCTGAAATAAAACAAACTTGTTGAAGTTATACTTCTTTTGGCGCGTTAGGGAAAAATGATGATAGTAAATTTTTACGATGCGCGCGCACACCGTCACAGAAAACCGACACACTGAAGTTAGCTATAAGGTTTTGACAGTGTACACTTTGAATTGTCAAAGTATGCGGGCACATTCCGGTGATTTAATTGATTCAATTGTACAAACAAAAATCTCAAATTTTAATTATGAAAATTGGTTTACTGATAATGAGATAACTAGATAATGCGTTATAATAAATCTTTCATTGTATTAAATACCTTTTTGTTTTGTTAGAAAAGTTTTTTCTACAAACGCAGAATAAGGCGAAAGATAGAATTTTTGAAAAGATTTTTATCCTGTTACGCCAAAGAAGTACAACGTCTATCGCGTGTACGATAAGTAGCCCATTTGTGCCCCCCCTGAAACAAATATTTAGCTTCAAATTTGTTTTAACGCTCATTCAGAGAAAAAGTTTAAGTATACTCACTTTAAATAGTTGCCTTGGATCATTGTCATTTGTGACACGGTGTTTTATTTAACTTTTAGTTTGTAGATAAAAACTTGATGTTACCATAAAAGGATTTTTTTTATTTGGTGGCGTATCTTTTGTCAATTGGCAATGAAGTAGCAATGGCGCAGTTATTTAGCGTAATGGGATAATGGCAGCTATTATTTCATTGATTGGAGTGCTCTTCACAGTTACGAACACTATAAACGTAACTTTAACTGAAGCTTTTTAACTCACAGTACTTATAAATAATGGATAGAAGCGGGCGTTTTTTGCGGAAATCCATTCCTTATTATGAAAATTAAGCTTAATTTGCTATAAGTCCACGAAAAGCAGGAGAATCTGTTTGGTGTAATTTATAATTTCTTCAATCGTTATACTCCACACCAAACAATACATTGCCGAAGATCTGTTTCGGTGGAGTATAAGGATTGAAAAAATTATAAAATACACCACACAGATTCTTCTGCTTTTCAAATTAAGCTTAATTTCAACGAACGATCCAAACGACGAACCAAAATAAACGCGAACGACGAAAATAGTTTTTAGCCCGAACAAGATTTGAACGCAGGACCCTACATAATAACCACAAACGCAAGAGGTTTTTAAATGACGTCCTAAAGATGCCTATAAAAAATAGCCTTAATGGAGTTTGGGCTAAAGACTCGTGTAAATCAAGCCCGCTTTAGCAGCACAAGGTCGATAGGCGTCCTTGCAGACCGCGGAATGGTCCCTGCCCCGAGCCAAGGCTGGCCAATTGGTCAGTGCTACCTCCTAAGCACATAACAATTTATACATTAGAAAGCATAGAAACTAAATTAATATAAATATATACTACGACAATACACACTTCGCCATCTAGTCCTAAAGTAAGCGTTGTTTTAAACACCCAGACTCTGAAAAATATTTATGTTCATTACACAAACATTTTCCAGTCGTGGGAATCGAACCCACGACCTCAGAAAGAAGGGTCTCTGCCCAATCAAACTGCGGCCATTTAAAAAAAAATACAAAATACAACTATATTCCGGGGGAGATAAAATTTCAACCAAAAGACAAGATACTAATACCTATAAATTTAAAATATAAAAAACCACAAAATAATAAAAATATATTTATAGTTATCTAGTGTTCTAATTTATATATATTTATAGTTCTGAAATTTATCATAGTGTACATTGTTCTACTAGTCAAACCCTTACATTTGATACCCATATTGAGGGAGTTGTGAAAAAATATGTTATCTGCCATTTTGTGGCGCGGCTTTTTTTATTTCTTTTTTAAAGGCAGACGGAAAGGCCAGCGCTTGACGACAATCATGCCCGTTAGAAAGCAATGATGAGGTTGGAGCACGCTTGCCTAGAAAACCTATTCACTCTAGCCTTGAAGGTACTCAAATTATACGTGGCAGGAAACACAGTTGCCGGGAGGGCGTTCCACGTCCTAGCGGTACGTATCAGAAACGTGGATAAAAAACGTTTCGTGCGTGTCGATGGAATATCAACCACATAAGGATGCCACCTTTCACGGTGTCTCGCTGTTCTGTGGTTCGCACTTGGTCAACGTGAACCCTTCCCATTCAAAATCAAAATTCATTTATTTCAAGTAGGCCTAACAGAAGCTTTTGAAACGTCAAGTTTGTTTGTAGTGACTACGCCACCGGTTCGGAAGGCAGATTCTACCGAGAAGAAGCCGGCAAGAAACTCAGCAGTTGCTCTTTCCAACATTAACAATTTACATTTTACATTTTAAAATTCATTTTTCTATCTTGTGAGAGATGAAAGCGGAGCCGGATGCTTCCAACCTTGTCATTAAGAAATTCATCAATTGTATAGTAACCTCGCTGTAATAAATGTGTTTTAACACATTCTTTAAACTTATGCATTGGTAGGTCCAAAATTACCTTAGGAATCATATTATAAAAGCGTATACTCAGTCCCACAAATGAGTTCGACTGTTTATATCCACTTTTTGTTTATAAAGACTAATATGTTGTCTTACAAATACTATATTGTTATAAATATATTGTGAGGCTACCGTAAGTATATTTATTTCGTTAAATTTTTCACGGAGCGATTCAAAATCAAAATTCATTTATTTCAAGTAGGCCTAACAGAAGCACTTTTGAAACGTCAAGTTTGTCTGTTTGTAGTGACTACGCCACCGGTTCGGAAGGCAGATTCTACCGAGAAGAAGCCGGCAAGAAACTCAGCAGTTTAATTTTTTCAACATGAAGTATTTACATTTTACATTTTGACTTTCAATTTTTTATCTTGTGAGGAAGCCCAGTCGGATGCTTCCAAGCAACTTTGTCATTGTGAGCGGAGACCCGTGCTCTGATAATAGTTTGATGATTATGGCGGTGATTCAGCAAAAAAAAAATAGGATCGCACTGAAGGATTGTTAAAAGCGATGATATCCGAAACCGAGTTGAGTAAACGCACGAGCCCGAGGTCATTTCAGTTGTGACGTGCCTACTGTTGGTGATATAACTTATCGTTGGCGGTTACCCGAGTTGCCACAGAGCCATTACTCACAGTCACACACATTCCTCAGCTGTTATCAGAAGGACGTTCGCCTTCCCAAGGTCAACCGAAACAACCCTACAGGCTACGTGTTTTGGGGTTCCATTTTTTTCAACCAACCTGGTGGGGTGGAAAACAAAATAAAACCTACTTCAAGAACTAAATGTTATAGCTATTATATATTTATTTGCTACAACTTTATGAAGCTACTAAAGCGAACTTACTTTATATATATTGTGTATTGTGCGTAATAATTGTATGATTATTAAGTTTTAAGATATTCATAATCATCACTAAAACCGATTGAAGTCCACTGGTGGGCATAGGTCTTTTGTATGGAGTTCCAAAAATTCACGGCCCTGGGCCGCTTGTTTCCAGCGACTCGTTTGATGTCGACTGTCCACTTCGTTGGGGGCCGACCAACGCTGCGTTTAAATGTGCTGAATAATTCCAACACGTTTGAACCCCACTGCCATCGGTTCTCCGAGCTATGGTTCTTCATCTATGTCATATTTTACATGTAATGTACGCATCAAAAGTGCCTTCTGTGTGCCTATTTGAATAAAGGAATATTTAACTTTGACTTCGAATATGTACCCCGCACATTTACACTTCAGCTTCTCGACTCGCTGACCTACGTCGGTAACTCTGGTTCTTCTACGGATCTCCTCTGTGACTGTGACTCTGAGCCTTGAGGCCCATAAAGAGGCCATGAAAGTAATTAGATATTAAAGGCGTGTGCAGCATCCAAACAAATTCATGTGAGTTTAAGGATGCGAAATATTATAAATTTAAGTTTTATGTATAATAAAATAAATAAACAAACAGGAGTCATCAATATCAGTTTATAAATGGCGAACTAATCGTGTAACAAATACAAAAAGATATAGTCGAAGTGAAAACTACTTCTTTTTATGAAGTCCGTTAAAAATGACATCATAAACAAGTAATATGTAATGGCTTGAATCGCATATTACTAAGAAAGTTCGGGGTATTTTGTTTTTTCTATTAAATCATTTTTAATACCAGCTTGGAGTTCGGAAATGGGCGGGTTCAACCACCCGGTTATTAGCGTGGTGGATCTATGCTCTAAAACAAGGAATAGGCATGTACCTAGCAAGTGAGGCGTTGCTGCAGATGAAAAGTAACGAATGCCATAATTCAGCTACAAACATCAAAATAGTTACCTGTTAATTAGGATAGCTAAAAAGGCCGTATGCAAAACGGTCGCGTTACTAATATAATTTATTCTGTACGAAGCAGAAAAAATTCCAAGCATTTTGTATTACTTAGGAATACTCAAACAGCTTGCGTTTGGATTTTTCTATGAATGTGAAATTGGCGCCACAGTGTAAGCGACAAAAAAAGAGTTTTATGTATTAAGTTTCGCTCTCACATGCTGCAATTCTCGTGCTAACAAACTCTTGGTATTTATATCGCATGTTATTAGATTTAAAAATCCCATGGAAGTTGGCTGATCGCCCTTATGGCCGCGACATTTCCTATACGATAGGAGGAAAATTGTCAACATTCAAGATGATCATCAGCATTTTGTCTATTTAAAAATGCTGATAAGGCGAACTATCTTGAACAATAAAGACGAGTTTTAATAAATTATTCTTACTATGGTAGGTATGTTGAAGGAATTATTGTTTTCTCATATTTATTGTCTGTATTTGTTCCGAAATTGTGTTTATTTGTTTGTCTTTCCTTCACACTTAAAACTAAAAAAACGGATCGACCTGATTTTTGGCACAGAGTTAGTTGAAAGGACAAAGTATAAAAAACAGTATAAAGGTCAAAGTAAGGAAAGTTACATTGTCTACTTTTGGTGCTGGAATAACATCAAATAGCCAAGTGTGATTTACAGAAACATATTCGTATTTTACATTTATTTCAAGTAGGCCCAGTTTATTAGCACTTTTGAAACGTCAAATCAGTCATTCTTTTTTTTATTCCACTACCACAAGTTGACTGCAATCTCACCTGGTGGTAAGATGATGCAGTCTAAGATGGTAACGGGCTAAACTGTATAGGGAGTATGGTAGTCATACCTCTAATAGTTTTCCACTCAACATCGCACCGGAACACTAAATCGATTAGCGGCACGTTTTTATAACTAGCCACGGCCAAAGCAGACCAGACCAGAGAAAATTCAGAAATTATAATTTCCCAAATTGCTCCTGCCGGGTATAGAACCCGGTACCTCCTACTTAAATTCCCAACGCTCACCGCTGCGCAAGGGATGTCTTGTCAGTTAGTAGCGACTCTACCACCGGTTCGGAAACCAAATATCATCGTTCCTTTTCGTCCTAACAAAGTAACCAAACGCTACGGGCGGTGTTTATGTTGTCATATGATAATGCAGTGCGGTAGCGGTTATAGCCCAGTGATTAGAACTTCGGCCTTTCGACGACCTTTTCGTAGACATATGCGTTTTAGGCAATGAAATAAAGCTTACTTTAACGGCGAAGACAACTATGTGAGAAAACCTAAATTAGTGTTGCCCAAATGCAAGAACAAGACGAGACTTAGCCAGTCTTGGTCTTGGTCTTGCGCCAATACACCTGGTCTTGAACTTGGTCTTGGTCTTGCGCTCCCAGTCTTGGTCTTGGTCTTGGTCTTGCAGCAAGAGTCTTGCAAGTCTTGCAATTACCTATTAGTCTATTACTATTTATTAAAGTTTACTTTAAATCTTAGAAAAACGTATTAGAATTGGAACATTGTGAGCTTGAATTAACATAGCCATAGTAAAGATCAAGCAGATTAATAAATAACTGAAGATTTGATAAGAAATTCGAAAAATCAACTGACCTATATGTCGTTTTCCATGGAAGTAACTGTTTCTTAATAAACATTTATGATTTATAAGCTTACATTTGCTAAAACATGTAAAAAAACAAATTAATTACAATAACTTGACTGTATTTTAAAGAACAACAATAAAAGAGTTTTACGATTTATCATTTATTTGAATAAAGCTGAAGAGTTCGTTTGTATGTTTGATGACAGAAGTTTTAAAATAAATAAATAAATCCTGAACGTCACTATACCTCCAAAGTTACTATTCCTCGTGGACGAAGTCGCGGGCACAGCTAGTAAATACTTACTCTCATCATCTCTCTCAGAGATATTCGAACACTTTTTTGCTATTTTTTCTTGTAAAAACTTAAGAAATATAATGACTAAATGTACAATAATAGTACCTAAGTAATTAGTTTAAAACCATATAAGTAATCAATATTATAATTACTTACTAGAATGAATTATTATGACATCTACTACCTATCCTCACCATTTTATCCTAATCATAATACTACTTGCGTGATCAGTATAATGTATTCATTTTCATTCTAAGCACTCTGAAACTTATTTATTCTTTGGAACACCTGTAGGTACTCTTAAAATTCGAAATTATTTTGCATGAATAGTGTCAAATGTTATGATTTCGGCGCGGCGGCAACGATTGTTTTAGATTTCAAAAGAAGCCGCCGGCGCGTGTATCATAACCATGTACTTCCGAAAAGCGGCAAATTTCTTTGAGAAGTAAGTACAAAACCTTTGATGCCGCATTATCAAAGTGCCGATGGTTAAAACATAACTATGCATGCACTCAGTTTGATTTTAATAGATATTTTTTTATTCGCTATGTTTATGGTATTAGTCGTAATGCGCATAGGTCCAGTTTCTCATATTCTTTGATATAGTTTTTTGCGTCTCATAGAATTCCTAAGCGTACCTACCTACCTATACACCGAACTGTTACACCTAACTACTCCGTGAAATAGCGCTAAGTCCTAGCTGCAAGACGCAAGAGTCTTGCAGGCTATGTCTTGTTCTTGCTCAAGTCTTGCACGGTCAGTCTTGGTCTTGGTCTTGCTAAAAATACGCGGTCTTGTTCTTGGTCTTGGTCTTGCAAAAACGCAAGAACAAGACCAAGACTGCAAGACCAAGACTGAATTTGGGCAACACTAACCTAAATGTTTGACAACTGTTCATAATGTACTTTAATGCGTATGACGCGTACCGAATTATATACGAATTTTGAAAAGTCGTAGAACGATAGTTGAACGACTCTTCAAACGTTACGTGTGTTGTTTTAATGATCTACAAGACTGGTATTTTTTGAACCCTTGATTGCTGCCCGTGAATAAGTTGTTTTGATTAAACCTGTAGTATGAATTAAAGTTATCACGTCAAAAAAAGGAAGATGTTTAACCACCCACCCCCGCGTCGTCGTAACAAACATGACATTTATGTCTCGTGTATTGTCGTAGTTGAAAAGTCATAGAACAAAAGTTGTTAGTTTTAATGATCTACAAGGCTGGTATTTTATATTTAACCGCGTATAGCTGCCGTGTAAAGTTTGTTTTGATTAAACCTGTAGTATGATTAAAATAGGAAAAAATTAGGAAGTTGCTTAACTTTAGCTATTTTACTCGCTGGCGCTTGCACCACGCACCCACCCCCAGGTCGTCGTAACGCACGCTTAGCATTTATGTCGCACGTAATTAGTGACCTTATTACTAACACTCACCGAACCCGAGCTGTCAGCGGCAATCGCTGTAAACACTCGTAGTTGTCAGTTTTTTTTTTAAATTAACGATAGGCCATGCCTATTAGGATGCAATCTTGAGGTCTAGGTTGGAGCACGCTTGCCTAGAAGAAGCCTATTCACTCTTGCCTTGAAGGTACTCAAGTTATAAATCTATTTATTTATCTATACTTATAATTAAACTGTATATACATCGATACTGAGTTCAAAACAGATTTTTATTTAATTTTGACAGTAACAGTGTTTTTTACGTGGGTAAAAACACTGTTACTGTCCAACTACCACGTTTATCTAGAGCAGGGTTAGTTAACAAGTAGTTCTACGTGGACTCCGAATATGTGACAGACACAGGGCAGCTGTAGGAAGTGTCACTTGCATGCCCATGCATGCGTGCACAGGAACTTGGACCAGGGTAAGGATAGAGAATTAAAATCGCATAAAATGTCAAAATCAGTTTTATGAAAATGTGTTCCCCGGGCGTCTAACAAAGCCAGCAAGAGGGACATGCCGTGGTGGTTTTCAGTTTAGGTGTACCCCCTTTAGAGGAGGTAGGAATAAAGCCTTTGCACTACGTCAAAAAAAAAGTCAGTGCTTTTGTGCATGTATGAAGGGCATGCATGTACCTAGTCTTTTATAGGCCATAGTTATTTTCGGTGGTACGTAAGGTCGCTGATACCTATGTCTGCCTGCTGAGTCCAGCCGAGCTCACTCCAGGAACTTAGCTGTAGCTTCTAAGCAATATACCCCGACCCACCGCGACACGTCACCCGCCGGCGCTATTAGTACTTTGTTTGCTCTGCTCCTAAGGTTACTCTGTTCCTAAAGAATTGGACAAAAGAGACTGTAAATAGATATGGTAGACTAGGTACATACATTCCGAGATTAACGCGTACAAACATACAAACACACAGTAAAGGTACTCCTAAGCTTTATTATGCACGTCGATGTAATAATATTAGGCGTTAAAAACCACCATACCTCAGCATAGCAGCGTGGTAGGCTCGAGCACTAAATCGCTTTTTACTATCAGAGAGGCATTTTATGGCCAGCTATGGGACACGAATATGCGAGGTTTCTGATCATTATCAAAACATGATTTTCGTTTACGTTAGAGGTTATAAAAATGTTTATAAAGCTATACGTACTATAATGTTATTTAACGATTATAGCTTAATCGTTCTTGAACTTTTTTATACCAAAACCAATGGTGCGTGAGCGGGAATCGAACGCGTGACCGTCAAGGTGGCCATCGAAGCGATATTATTATTAAAAACTTATGTTTTTATTACTTATGTAATCAATATTATATCTCTACTTCCCTACTTTTAGTTTAGTCGACCTCCTTGGCGCATTGATAAGTGTTGTTGTCTTGAGATGTCCTAGCTTCGATCCCCAGTGGTAATAAATTATTATCATCATCATCAACACCTTCATCCCTTTACCGGCCCACTACAGGGCACGGGTCTCCCCTCAGAATGAGAATTGTTTACTTCGCTTTTGCTAAACATTAACTCGACTGTGAGATGGTGATAACAAAAAAAAAACCTGGCTAAGTTGTGGGTTCTTCTTAGACCAGGCGCGTTTGGAACCTTCCTAGTTTTAGTTTTAAGTTCACCATCACCTAACATAAGTGTTAACATGTTAAATAGTAATAATAATAATAAATATGCTACGACAATACACACACCGCCACCTAGCCCCAAAGTAAGCGTAGCTTGTGTTATGGGTACTTAGATAAATCACTATAAGTGATAAGGCCGCCTTTGTTACACAAATTTAATTGTACCTTTGTTGTTTTTGTCTCTTTTTTTTTTTTTTCTTGTTTGCAATAAAGTATTTTTGATTGATTGATTAGATGACTGATGTATATTTTTATGAATAATATAATACATAAATACTTAAAATATACATGTAAACACCGAGACACTGACAAACAAGCTCGGCTGCCTACGCAGTCAGAAAAATTAGACAGATTACTGACGTTGAAATAGCTAGGCTAGTTTATTTTGCGTACTTTCATAGTGTTATGTCCTATGGAATCTTGTTATGGGGTAAAGCAGCTGATATCGAAACTATATTTATATTGCAGAAAAGAGCTGTACGGTCAATATATAAACTTAAATCACGCGAATCCCTCCGTGAGAAGTTTAAAGAAATAGGCATACTTACTGTAGCTTCACAATATATTTATAACAATATAGTATTTGTAAGACAACATATTAGTCTTTATACACAAAAAGTGGACATAAACAGTCGACTTACAAGAAATGGTCATAAATTAGTGTCATCTGCATATCGTCTGCGTAAGGTACAGGGATCATTTGTGGGATTGAGTATACGCTTTTATAATATGATTCCTAAGGTGATTTTGGACCTGCCAATGCACAAGTTTAAAGAATTTGTTAAAGCACCTTTATTAGAGCGAGGTTACTATACAATTGATGAATTTTTTAATGACAAGGTTGCTTGGAAGCATCCGGCTCCGCTTTCATCTCTCACAAGATAGAAAAATGAATGTTAAAATACAAAATGTAAATTGTTGATGTTGGAAAAGAGCAACTGCTGAGTTTCTTGCCGGCTTCTTCTCGGTAGAATCTGCCTTCCGAACCGGTGGTAGAATCACTACAAACAGACAGACTTGACGTTTCAAAAGTGCTTATATTAGGCCTACTTGAAATAAATGAATTTTGAATTTGAATTTTGAATTTGAACATTCATGCTCATCACACAAACATTTTCCAGTTGTGTGAATCGAAATCACGGCCCCTGGTTCAGAAAGCAGGATCGCTGCAAACTGCGCCAATCGGCCGTCAAATGTAGAAACGCTTTATAAGTGCCTGTGATAAGGTCTACATGAATAAAACATTTTTTGAATTTTGAATTATTTACGCTGGCCAAGTGCCTATTGGTAGACTATATATATATATATATATATATAAACATAATAGAAGTAAATTTTTCCAAAAATCAATCTAACTAAGAAATAATATCATAATAACCATTAAAAATGTTTCCCTCATTGCAGGTACAAAACGAAAAAATGTGAAAAATGGCACTGAAGCTGAAATATACTGACGAGCACGGCATACTTCACATCGACATGAGCCCGTCCGGCAGCCCCATCGAGCCGGACCAGCCCACCGACCCCAAGTTTGACACCATCAACCATCGCTTCGGGAACTACGACCTCTTCGGAGGGAAATATGACGACAGAAAATACGAAGACAACGCCGAAACGCAGTCCCTGTTCCGAAGTCGATACAACAGCTTCGAAGAGGAATTCGCGAACACTCCGTACGCGTTCGCAAACCGTGTACATGACGAGCCGGTATTAGATATCACAATCGACTCGCGCGCAGACGTGTCTCCCTCCAAAGACATCGAGAACGACCGATTCTTCGAGCGATCCGATTTGTTCGGTCCGAAAATCGACTTGAAGACGTCTGAAGCGTTCTCAGTGTCGCATTTGATACACGCGCAGGATCGATATTTCGATTTGTCGACTAGGATCGCGAAGAAGGGTGTGGTGAGGACATTGGCGGATAGCTTCGAGGTGAAAAGTGCGCCGGGCTCGGCTAAACGGGTCAGGAGTGTTAAAACTAGTGATGGGGAGGCTTTCAAGGTGTTGTCGGCGGACAGTGTGAAGGGGTTCCGGGGCGCAGCGGCAAAAGTACCGTGAGTAAACGATTTTAATTTCGAAATTTAAAAATTATAAATATATACAATAAACAATACAAATTTGTTATTCGAATAGATAATATAATGTAAATCTCTTTGCTCATGGAAAATGATTACAAATAGGTATTAAAAAAAAGCGTGATATATTAAAAAAAAAACTAACCTTTACAATTGCTTAAAACCTCATTAAAACACGTCTCATTAATTTTAATGATATTTTGATTTGATTTGACATTTTTGAGCACTTTTTTATCTTTCTTAATAAATAGAGCATCCTTTCTAATTTCTTGAAATAAGAAATGTTTGACTTATTTATGTAGCCATTTACATCATTAGACAATAAAAATAACATAATCCAGTAATTTGAAATATAATTACAAAAAAATTACCTTCGAATGGTATTTTAGATGTTTTTTTTTAATGCCTATTTTATATGGACTTTTGAAACGTCGAGTCTGTTCGTAGAAAATGTGTATTTTGATTCGATATAGAAGCAAAACTCTTATTTTTTGATCAATCAGATAACTAATATATACTAATTTTTAAAATCCTTTTTTGTAAACATTTTTAATTGTTATTTTTTAGATCAAAGACATTTAGTCTGTATTATTTATTCAAAGTACAAAGTTTCTCAAAACAATAATTTGTTCCTTCTGATAAATTCCAATAATTATCAAAATTACAATTTCTATACCTCTCGAGTCACGAGAGCTTTGTCAGATCAGAGGTTCAAATTACACGGAGAAATCGGTATACGTACGTAACTACATTTAATAAAATACACGTATGTAACTGAGAACCTACTTTCTTTGAAGGCTTGAGTATTCCAAAAGTAGATTCAAACGTACACTTTTATTAAATACTAGTTGTTCCCAGCTGCTTCACTCGCGCATATTACGAAACGCAGCATAATTACACTAACATAACAAAGATTTTGCACAGATACAGATTCAGTAGTACAGAGGAAATCTTTCAACATATTCAAAAAACGACTGAACTGTGCGCTGTTATCCCTATATCTCAAATCATACACCATTCACAATCTTCTGTCACGGTACCGTTGCCAATCACATATGAGCGCCCCAGGGACCTACTCCAGTATGCCAAACTATTTTTCACGATAAGATATAACGGACCTTACCTTGGAAGATAATGTGGCATCCGTAAGGCTCCTATCACTAGCAAAAAATTTAAAATGCTTTAAGAAGAGTCGCAATCGCATTTTAAGATGACTCGTATGCGCATACCCAAAGAAATTACTAACATTTTTCTATTCAGTCCTTGCGTTGAAGCCTTTATATATATGTGATCTACACGAAATTTTAGTAGAACGAAAACTGATACTAGAACCCAGGGGTTCAAAGCTTATTAATAAGGGGCGTACTCACAGGT
Organism: Pararge aegeria; assembly: GCF_905163445.1. NCBI lineage: Eukaryota > Metazoa > Arthropoda > Insecta > Lepidoptera > Nymphalidae > Pararge > Pararge aegeria. The sequence continues at coordinate 1,192,397 of NC_053204.1, read as the reverse complement.
TAAGAAGTTTGTCACTGCGCTCGCACCCTAACCTAGTTAGTTAAAATAGACTTGTTAGTCTAAAATCCTCGTTTTGAAATGTATGAAACCATAATAAATTTTAAGCCTGAAAAATAAGAAAATAAAACTACCCTAATACTGTTATGGGGGATGGCTGAGCTTTGTGATTCCTATCAAAAAAATTTCCTTCTTGGCTTTTTACGGCACGGCTCCCAGGTTGGGATTTTGGAAGCCATGCTAAAACCTATCCAGTTCAAAAGGAATTATTCTAATCGATTTACTGATTGACGGAGTTGTGTTTTAAAATCGTCATACACTTTCACCACTTCTCCCAAAGGATCTGCGATGAATTCCGGAAATCAAAACATTCGGTAGTTTCAGCGTGATACGATCCTTTAACCACGATATGAAAAAAAAAAACAGTTTCGGATTTAGTATCGTTTACAGAGTGCCCTCCAAAAAACCATTTCAAAATATCTTCAATGTACAGAAATCCAATTGTTACTGTTTTATATATAAGTATATATATGAAGATCACAGCGAAAAACTTTTAACCGTTTTTCTGACTAAATAGTAATCCGAAGTACACGATTAAGTTTAATTCTAGACAGAAAAAAATTACAGTTACCTCTAACTTTGAAATGGAATAGTGCCGCATTGGATAACACCCATGTAGCATTTTAGGCCATGTCACGCTCTTTAGCACTCCATCTCAAAACTCAGATCTAAAACTTACGAGAACATTGCTCCGGATTCAAACCATTAATCCTTATCAAGGATCTATCTACGCGCTCTATATATTTTATATCTAACTTGCGGTCTAAACAAAATAATTTGAAACGTTATTATATTCAGGGTACGTACAAAAACAGCAAGGCGGACCTTCATCCAGACCATTCCTACAAGTTCTTATTGTTGCTATGCTCTTATTGGTCTAAGCGTGACCTACAGCTTTCCTCAATAAATGGGCTATCCAAACTAAAAAGAATTCTTCAAATCGGAGCAGTAGTTCCTTACTGTTCAAGTAAACAAACAAACTCTTCAACTTTATACTCATATATCAGTATAAGATTATTGGGCTTGGAAGCGGTAATAGCCCAGTGGGTAAGACTTCCACTTCCCTTTCCCCCGAAACTGAAGTTCGATTCACGCACCTCTAACTTTTCTAAGTTACGAGTAAGTGTGTTTTAATCAATTAAAATATCAACGGTGAAGGAAAAAATCGTGAGGAAACCTGCATACCTGAGAGTTCTCCATAATGTTCTTAAAGTTGTGCGAAGTCCACCAATCCGCTCTTGGGCAGCGTGGTGGACAGCGACCATAACCCTTCTCATTCTGAGTAAAATTGGTTTGGTAAAATTATGATGCTCATGACCGGTGCTAACGGTTTAACATGTTCTTCGAGGCACGATGGTTGGCAGTGCCAATATTTTTTTTACTGAATGAACGTGAAACGGCAAGTCGCCAAATAACGTAACAATTTGTAATCGCATTCAAACCAGCAGTCCCATTCTAAGTAAGTGAACCAAATTGCCAAAGTAAATGCTTGCAATTGATAAAAACCTTAGAACGTGGTTTGCGTCGATTGCTTTTACTTCACCCACGTTTTTTACACAATTTTTACACAAATCAAGGTTTTATGTAAATTCGAATTTTGTCTACAAAATAAGTCGAACACAAAATTTGCAAATTGTTTTTTTTTATAATTGAGCTAATGATAATGGCTATAACCCTAATCTAATAATCTGTATATTTGTTTCTTATAAAACGGAATAATACTTCACAGTCTTTAGAGGTACATTATGTATTATCGGTAAGTCAGGTAAGTCACCTGTGAAACCAAAAACCTAATAGTTTTTGAGTAAACGACTGCCATAGTTTTTTCTGAAATAAATCAGATATAGCCGTAACATCACATGGAAATTACACATTAAAGGTGACTCTTGCCACTTTATTAGGTACACGTCGGGGCGTGTCGGTCTTTTATCTTCAATAGGGTTGTCATAAGTGAACACTTAGAATGTTTTGAATTATGAAATATAGTTGTGCATCCTTCCATATTATTTCGTTATTCTGTTACACGGTACATATGGGCATAGCTGGCTAAATCAAATAAGTAAAGTTAAAGGGGTAGTATTTTTTTGTTTGTTTGAATAAGCTCGAAAGTAAAGTACAGATTATAACCATTTCTTCTTCACTAAAAGAAAGCTAAATTAAATTCCTATTATATATTATATAATTATATAATAGGAAGATACATAATGGCGGCTAAGTACAATTTATTGAAAAAAATTGGAGATCTTCAAGAAAGTTGCAATAATGTAACCTAAAGTAGCAACATTTTGGCTATAAAATTCATTACGTGGCAACTCCGTCCAGCGACTTGCTGCGACTCGTTTGATGTCGTTTGTCGACCCACCATCACAACAGTCTACCAACGCTGCGTTTACCGTCGCCATTTTAGCACCTTAGAATCCTGTCCATCAGCTGTCTATCTATTGTTTGATGGCCGATTGGCGTAGTGGGCAGCGACCATGTTTTCTAAGTGCAATATTTTATTCAGAGACCTCTGTCTCTGAACAAAATATTGCCACATCTCTATGTATAAAAGTAAAACGGAATTATTTTACATCGCTAAACAAAACTAAAAGTAATTCTAAATTAAGTGCCTACCTACTTATAATGAAACTTTGCTTAAACAAAGTCTTCTTGTAATCTGGCTAATTATTTTTAATTAATTCTCCGTCTTGCAAATATAGATAAGTAGGTGATTTTATTAAAAGAAAGCCTACTTTAAACGTACCTATGAAAGTGCCTCGATGATCATCTATGGATCATGAAGGCCTGGATTGGATGCCGGGGTAGGTAAAAAAAAATGTTCTGCTTATAAATTCTGAGTATCCTGAAATTACGAAATGTCATCCCCGTGCCTTGTGGAGCACGTAAATCCTTTAGTCGCGGCCATTTATCAGTAGTAAGTGATCATCATCATAAACCTATAAACGGGTCACAGGCACGGATCTTTTCTCAGACTATAAACAATAATAATAAAATATATGCTATGGCAATACATACACCGCCATCCAGCCCCAAAGTAAGCGTTGCTTGTTTTATGGGTACTAATATAATACACATTAATACTTATAATATACAGATAAAAACCCAGACACTAAAAAACATCTCACAAACATTTTCAGTTTGTGGGAAAAAACGACCTTGGAATCAGAAGGCAGGGTCGCTTCCCACTGCGCCAGTAGGCCGTCAGAAGAAGGATTAGTAAAGAGTCGGGTGAAGAAGGATTTAGACCGTTGTCCACCACGCTGGCCAAATGCGGATTGTTAGTCTTCTCACGCCTTTGATAACATCACATTAACTCTCAGGCATGCAGGTTTCCTCAAGATGTTTTCCTTCAACGTTGAAGCAAGCGATAATATAATTGCTTAAAACGCACATAACTTAGAAAAGTTACAGGGGCGTTCCGGGGATTGAACTTAGTCTCCCCGAAAGGAAAGCAAGCCTTAACCACTAAGCATAATATGTTCTCTTTATCCTATGAGAAAGAAGGTAGGTACTGCCCTAGTTCTATACATTTATGTTGGTATGAACCGGGAATTGAACCTAGGAGCTCGTCACCGTGCTAACCGCTAAACCAACAAGGAAGTTCTAAGTCGAAACTATAGGTATATTATGATAATAATAAACTGTAAAGGTTGCACACCACACCACCTGAATAAGGCTCTCCGCCCACTAAGACCAGTCACCTTTTGGTTTTTAAAGTGTGGGTACCTATTTGTTATCAAACTGTTTACTTTACCTAAGTCACTTTAAAGATATTACGTCATTTATTCTATCAACAAAAACATACATAAACAGTTTTCATATGTTTGTGTCTACAAAACTCAAAAAATAGTCAACGGATTGCCCTTTTTTTTTTTACAAATCTCTTATATTTCTGTGTAGTGACGTACTCGCATATGACACGTGATCTCGTCCAGGGAAATTCTGCCGCCATGCTATTTTTGCCGCAACACAGCATTGTTCCAATGCTCCAAGCTCCAAGGTCCAAGGTCCAAGCTACATGAGGCAACATCTTCGCCTCCGGTGGATGGACACAAGGCGGTAACCTTGCATGTCCTGCGAATTATTCCCCTTGCCTAGAATATGCCTATTCACTCTTGATGAGAAGGGAAATTATATTGGAGGTACTGGGGAAAATTGAAGCTGGAAGGGCGAATCTTTAAATAAAAAATCGGTTGTCTGTAAAGTCGGCTTACTGACGATAGTTGAACGTGACAACGTCGTAAGAAAATATATACTGATGGAATGGTTGCATTTTTCAAAAGAAAATTTAAATTTTATTTGTTTGATAAATATTTTCGTTGCTATAAACAATTGACACCACATTCACTTTTCACTGCACTTCATCCTTGCATGTAAATGTATTATTGTATAGAAGCTGTCCACGCGGACGCGCTCACTCAAGTAGGAGAGAGACAGATGTCGAACGCGGAGGCCGACTGTGCCTCCTTGTCGCTCGTTCCGCGCTCTCGCTTGCACTTCAAGTCTTAAATGGAACGCCTCAGAGCGAGGTAACGCCGCATACGTCATGTTTTTTCGTGCGTGCAGCCGGCTCCATCGAATTATAAGACGTTGTCACGTCAATAAATACATATACTAGGACAATACACACATCGCCATCTAGCGTAAGTAAGCGTAGCTTGTGTTATGGGTACTGAGATAGCTGATGAAAATTTTTATGAATATAATACACAAAAATACTTACAATATACAGATAAACACCCAGACACTGAAAAACATTCATGTTCATCACACAAAGTTTTTCCAGTTGTGGGAATCGAACCCACGACCTTGGACTCAGAACGCAGGGTCGTTGCCCATTGCGCCACTCGGCCGTCAATCTATCCTTGTGGTAATCAGAAACGAAGATGCAAAGCGTTTCTCGGTATATCGACCACGTAGGGATGCAAATCGTTACGGTCCTTCGATGGTAAAAAGGTGAGAGGAAACTAGATCAAACAGTTCTCGAGCACTCTCCAAAATATATCTTTTAGAATACCGAAAGACGGGCAACCTTGCAACGATGCTCCAAACTCTGAAGTTTTTATTACCTTGGTCACCGATGAGCCTTCTAGCACCGAATCCAAGGCGTCAAGCTGATACTTGGCAGAAACATCCCATAAATGGGAGCAGTACTCCATGCACGATCAAACCTGAGCTTGGTAAGGTTCGATCGTTTTACTGAGGTGGTTGGTACTGAGGTGTTGGATCAGGTTGACCATCCGGTTGGTCCAACAATTATTACAACTATAAAATAAAACTTGAGCGTACTTTTTCGCCCAACAAGGCATCTTGAATATGCTTTGAACAACGTGTTATGTTATTTTACTGAAGCGTGCAATGCAAAAAATGTCCTTGCAGAAGATAATTTCCGATCTTTTTATGTTGGACTAGCTATTGCCCGCATTTATTATGTTTTTCTTTACAACATCCGTGGAAACCGTTTTTTTCGCCTGTGATAAAGCTCATGTTACTATCCGTTCTTCCAACTAACGCTATGCCAAAATCTAGTTGATTAGAAGCTTAGTTAGGAAGTAGAGTTACGACAAACCAACAAACACGCTTTGGCATTAATAATATCAGCATGGATTTAGGGTTCCGCACTAACTGAGTAAAAGAGGAAGACATATATAAGAGTAGGTATCATAAATATTTATCATAGTATATGTAAATGTCGATATATTTGTATACATACATTTTATTTTTTGTAACATACTTTATGCAACATCCACTTTCCAATTTTTTATTGGCTTCGTACGCTCAGGTTGCCTTTAAAAAAGATCACTTTTAATGATAAGGCCGCCTTTGCACTCTAGCACTAAGTACTATTATTACTGTTTTCCTAGTAAAAACTTTATTGCAGCACAACACAGTAAGAAAAACCTTACTGTGTTGTGCTGCAATAAAGTTTTTCTATTCTATTCTATTCTTTTAGTCAGATCGGTGACGTTTCCATCCAAAGCAAGAATCGCTCGGTACATGATGCGTGTCAAACTCAGCAGTTTTTTTTATTATTACAATAATAATTAGATAGAAGGCGTTACGCGGGATTTAATGATATATTATGAAAATTAAGCTTAATTTGCTATACTCTTGGGTTATTTTTAATTTCTTCAATATTGATACTCCATACGAAACAGATCTTCAGAAATGTACCGTCACTTCAGCATCCTCATGAGATGTTGACTTTACAATGAATACAAAATAAAATATATTGAAATGAAATGTATTTATTTGTATGAATATGTGATAAAATGTTCTTTACAAAATTTGATCAATTATATATAAACAATCTAGTTCTGGGGCTTAAATTGCAGAAATTCATCAATTGAATACAATACATTGCTCAATAGCCACTTTTTCAATAATAGTGGAATTAAAAATTATTCATAGCAAAGTCAACATATCCTGAGGATTCTCCAGTTTCGGAGCGAAACGTGCGTAGAGGGTACATTTCCGAAGATCTGTTTGGTATGGAGTCTAAAGATCGAAGAAATTATAAATGACACTATACAGATTCTCTTGTTCTTCGCGGAGTCTAGCAAATTAAACTTCATTTTAATAATTACAATAATTACAAGTTAGTTCCTGCTAAGACTGTTATCTTGCCACTTGATACTTGACATTGTGGTTGAGTGATCTGAAGCAACTGTACTTGTGTATACTTTGACGACCGTAGCTTTAGATTTAAGTTGGCGAACGAAGTTATCACCACCCCGTTACAATTATGAAAACAAATATGTATGAACGCTTCATAAGTGCCTGCGATAGGCCTACATGAATAAGGAAATTTTGATTTCTTAAAGGGGTTGGAATCTTGGAAACCAAAAATAGGGGTATTATAATCAAAATAGACTTTAAAGTTTATGTAGCAAACATTAGAAAAAGTGCCGGTTAAAGCTTTTCATTAAGAGCCTATAGCAGACTCTGAAAAGACTTTCTAAACGAGAGGGTTACTCAGTCTGTCTACTTGATATAAACAACATTTGCATTTTGCATTATAAAACGAAATGTTTTGTTTGTCCAGTGGACTAAGAACATTGCGCCACGTCTTATACAGAGCGTGAAATGTAGTGAAAAGTAAATTATTACACAATGAGGGGATTTAACCACCATTGTTCATGTTCGAGTAACCAGCTGCGTTACTTAACCATGGAGAAACCATAAACTACTCAGGTAATAACATGGACTGAAAAACAAGCCTTTGAGAAAACCTATTAAGGAAGGTGGAAAATTATATGCGAAAACTTTTTAAATCGTTCTCCAGTTATCTATTGTAGCCTTTATTCTTTACTTCATGTCCTTTGTGAGATCGCTTTTAAGCGATAAGGCCGCCTTTTACCTTTATTATTTTTCAATTGTGTTTTTTATTTATTTTCATTAGGACTACCAACAAAACTACATGTATTATAGCTATGGATGTTAAAATAATTGTAAGGGGATGATGATAACTTCGTTCTAAAGGCGCCTTGGTCTAAGAAGAAGCCCAAAACAAATTTAGCCGGTTGTTTCTTTTTTGTTATCACCACCTCACATTGTCTTTTAAACTATTAAAGAAGCAACCTGGTTAGAGCAATAATTTACACCCAAGCATTTTTATCGTTGACGTAGTCCTTAATACTGTAATAGGACTTTTCTATACTTAGCTTATGTTTAATGCATACTTTGAGTTATATGCATAAAATGACAGATTACGACAGGAATCAGATATAGCGTACTGAAAAGATAAAGTATTACAAATTTGAAACACAATGTTTAAAATATCATTTTCACATTTGTTTTATAAATATAACCTAAAATAAACTATGTAAAACTAAATAAAATCTAAAACGTCTTCGAAACCACCGCAGCGAGGCACAGTTCCTAAACGCTGGCAGCATTGCCCCTTTGTATGGCCAAACTAATTCTTTAGCCAAGGGAACTGCCCGCTCTAAGATCACCGGTAGACTCGATATATACATAAATACAAAAAAACAAATTAAAATTAAAGAATATTATTTAAAATTTAAGAATTTATTTGAAATCGCGACAACTCAACTACGTATAGTACAAATATTCTATCATACAGCCTGTATCGCCACGCCAACAATCAAGTTTACCCTCGCTCACTGATGGTTCACATAAAAAAAAGTTTGTGCGTGTAACCTTTACGCGCGATCGAAGACAAACTTTTATTATTATTTATTGATTAAAGACTAAAATGGGACCTGGGACTCGTCCATTTCATTTAATATTAATTAATATAACTTTCACATTTTATAAATATTTTCATTTGTTAAATAGAATAATTTTGAGTAGAAAATTGAAGGTTAGATCAGCAAAATCTATCTATCATCATCATCATCATCATCACATCAACCGATAGACGTCCACTGCTGGACATAGGTCTTTTGTAGGGAGTTCCAAGTTCCACGATTCTGAGCCGCTTGGATCCAACGGCTACCTGCGACGCGCTTAATGTCGTCTGTCCACCTCGTTGGGGGTCGACCAACGCTGCGCTTACCAGTACGGGGCTGCCATTCCAGCACCTTGGGACCCCAACGTCCATCCTTTCTCCGAACTATGTGCCCGGCCCATTGCCACTTAAGCTTCGCGACTCGTTGAGCTATGTCGGTAACTTTGGTTCTTCTACGAATCTCCACATTTCTGATTCGATCGCGTAGAGATACTCCGAGCATAGCTCTCTCCATCGCCCGCTGAGTGACTCTAAGCCTTCTTATGAGGCCCATAGTTAACGACCATGTTTCAGAGCCATAGGTCATCACTGGCAACACGCACTGTTCGAAGACTTTCGTCTTCAGGCACTGAGGGATTTCTGACGAAAAGATGGCACGGAGTTTCCCGAACGCTGCCCATCCGAGTTGGATTCGGCGGTTCACCTCCTTCTCGAAATTGGACCTACCTAACTGGATCGTGTGTCCTAGGTATACGTATTCGTCAACAATTTCGAGTGCAGTGTTCTCAACGATTACTGGTTGAAGCGGAACATGAGCATTAGACATAATCTTCGTCTTGCTCATGTTCATTCGTAGGCCAACCTGTTGAGAAGCTCTGCTGAGGCCATCGAGCATCGTATTTAGGTCTCCCAGAGTCTCTGCCATTATGACTACATCGTCGGCAAACCGAAGTTGAGTGATGTACTCGCCGTTAATGTTGATGCCAAGTCCGTTCCATTCCAGAAGCTTAAAGACGTCCTCCAACGCAGCGGTAAATAGTTTCGGGGAGATAACATCTCCCTGTCGCACGCCTCGCTGCAATTGGATTGGTCTCGTAGTCTGATCCTGTATACGAACTGACATAGTGGCGTTTTTGTACAAACACTGCAACACTTGGATATACCGGTAGTCAATTCGGCATCTCTGCAGTGACCTAAACACAGCCCAAGTTTCCACCGAATCAAAGGCTTTTTCATAGTCCACAAACGCTAAGCAAAGTGGCCGGTTATACTCTTCAGTCTTCTGTATAACCTGCCGCAGCGTATGAATGTGGTCTATGGTACTAAAGCCCTTACGGAAACCGGCTTGTTCGGGAGGCTGGAAGTCATCAAACCTACGAGCGAGACGATTCGTAATGACTCTCGAAAACAGCTTGTAGATATGACTCAGCAGCGAGATGGGTCTGTAATTCTTCAACAAGGTATTATCACCTTTTTTGAAGAACAGAACCACCACACTCCTGTGCCATGCCTCTGGCGTTGTGCCTTGGTGAATAACGGAATCAAACAATCGCTGAAGGACTCTCAGTATCGGTTTTCCACCTGCCTTCAGGAGTTCTGCCGTTATTCCGTCATCACCCGGCGCCTTGCCATTTTTAAGCTGCTTGAGAGCCACACTAATCTCGTATAGGCTGACGTCTGGGATATCTTCGGTATAGTGTCGAGTTAATTTGGCTCTAGGATCCTTAGCCAAATCTTCAACAGGCGTCTGTACTGTGGTGTACAACTGTCCATAAAAGTTCTCAACCTCACCCAAGATCTCAGGTTTGGAAGAGACAAGACTACCATTATTGGTCTTCAGTCGCATCAACTGGCTCTGACCGATAGACAGATCTCTAGCGAACACTTTAGAGCCTCTGTTTTGCTCGATGGCATTTTTAATACGCTCTGTATTGAAGTGCCGCATATCACGAGTCTGTGATTTAGAGATCTGCCTATTAATCCGCCGGTAAGCGGACGCGTCTGCTATAGACTGTAGTCTCATCTCTTGCCTCTCCGTCATAAGCTTGAGTGTATTGGTTGAGAACCTATTGGCCTTGTTTCTACGGTGGGCCTTGTAGAATTTGGACCCGACTGTTTGGACAGTTTCCACCAGCCTGTTGTTCAAATCGTCCACAGTGTCGCAATCTGCTAGGCAACCGAACCGGTTCTGTAGTTCTAGTTGAAAGCTCTCGGGGTTTTGAATATGGGCACGAGTAGGCCGGAGTGTAGACTTCACCAGTCTGACTCTTTCAAGTTGAACGTTTATACTCAATGTGCCTCTTACCATACGGTGATCACTTCCGGTTTTAACCCTGTTGATCACAGAGACATCATTGAATACATGCCGTTTGGTCGACATGATGAAGTCGATCTCGTTTCTCGTGGAACCATCGGGGCTTATCCAGGTCCATTTCCTGTGTGGCCGCTTCTTGAAGAAGGAGTTCATCATATAAAGGCCCTCCTTCTCCATGAAGTCAGCCAACATTTGACCCCTGTGGTTCCGTTGCCCATACCCAAATTGCCCCACCCTCAACTCTGAACCAGTTCGCTCGCCAAGCTTCGCGTTGAAATCCCCCATCACAATATTGTAGTAGGTGTTCGAGGCATGTATGGCTTTTGAAATGTCCTCATACAAAACCTCTACATCCTCGTCTGGGTGTGCCGAAGTCGGCGCGTATACCTGTATGACCTTCAACGAATACCGTTTGGTAATTCTGAGTATAAGGTATGCTACCCTGCTCGACACACTTTCGACTTTTACAACATTGTTGACGAGAGACTTGTGGACGATAAACCCGACACCACCCTGTGACTGTTGGTCACCCTCCCGGTAGTAAAACAAGTTGCCGGATTCCAAGATTATCGAGTCCTCCCCCTCTCGCCGGACTTCAGACAATCCTATAATATCCCAGCGCAACTTGCTCACCACTTCTTCCAGCTCAATCACCTTTCCATCGGTCCTCAACGTGCGTGCGTTGTATGTTGCCAGGTCAAGTCGTCGGGGTTGGCAGCGGAATCTCTGCCGGAGATTCTTAACACCCCTTGCCCCGCCGTTACCATAACCGCTGCCAGAGCCAGGAATAGCGGGGCCGCCGGGAACTAGGGGCTGTGGTTTTTTTCTCCTTCCCATTAAAGATATGCCCGATAATGACCACGCTGGGCAGGCGGGTTGGTCATCGCAGGGCTAGACTGATCGCCCCGGCGTCGCTGCTGCCCGACACCGGTCTGTGCCATTTGTTCAGCCTAGCCAATTCGAAGTGGTTATACCGCCACTTGTCGGTCGCCAGAGCCTCGTCGGTTAAACGGCAGGGTGCACCACGTGCAGGTGAGGTTGGCAATTTGGGAGGCTGACTGGTACTAGCCACACCCACTTACACCCCTATCTATCTATCTTCTATCTTCTATATATAAAAGAGAAAGTGTGTGGGTATGTTCCGTATAGGCTACGAAACGGCTGGACCGATTTCAATGAAACTTTCAGGGAATTTCCGGATTGACCTGGCGAGTAATCCTGTAAAGTTTGGTGACGATCGGAGCACTCCTATTTTTGAGCTGTCAAACTGACAAATACAGCTTTTATTTACTATGATGATATTCTATATTGTTGGGTGTACGTGGGTGTAGATAATGATCTTCACCCGCTCGAGAAGAGAATAGAAGAGAATGAATACGGAGAGAAATAAATGATTTTTATGAGACTTAAATAAAAAATATAATGATGAAGTTTATTGTTTAAATAAAATAAAGCAAAATCTAGCCCGGCGAAGCGGGCTGGGTACGCTAGTAACCTTATGATTGAATATTATAGAATGTCGCAGTCATCAAAAAATTTATTAATAATTTATTTATTACAAAAGTAATCAAAAACAAGTAGGTATATTTAGAGATTTCAAAAAAAATTGATTTTTAAAATATATTTTTTTAAACTGTTAAATTATTATTCACTTTGCTATTCACAATTGATCCGTTTAAAATACTTATTGGAAATATATCATCCTAATTGATTATGATATTTTCCACTAGTTGGCGTATAAGTTAAGAAGCGTATATGACATAAACTTACCTCCAATCCAAATTATTATTTTTAAATAGCGGAAACTACATAGACGTGTGACGTAAGCGTCAGAAAAAATCTGAAGTACTCCCTAGTCGCGCCTAAAGGTGTTTTACTTCAAAAACTTTTTAACCACAGAACCTGTGCCGATAACGATACCACAGTACTCCGGTTTGCTTTGCCCATCCATTGCTGCTGCTTTACCCAAAAATTGAGACGATAAAAAACTTTATACCTACAACACACTAAAGTATACAATTATTGTCAAATAACGCAACCTTGTAAAGGTCAATACACAACGACATTGAGTTTTTTTTTTACAAAATTATGGTTCTCTTGTGATGTTGTTTATCTGTAGGCCATTCTTTGTTGTTTCCGATTTTTTTCTCTAAACATTTTCAATTACTCGTAGTATTATTACTGTAGACTCGGAGGATATCTCTGCGTGCATTACACAACGTGTTACCGAAATACGAAATGGTTTTTGAAACTACAGATTCCTGAACTGCCCCTGCCGTGAAAGGAACCCGGGACCTCCTACTTAAATTCACAGCGCTCACCGTTGCGCCAGGGAGGTCGTCAAAGGTGGCTGAAAAGACGGAGAGTAACATAGGAATTATTCCAGGAAACCAAACGGTTTATATAAAGATCATTATGTAACACTGACATTGATCTTCGATATAGTACGAGTATCAAGTGACCATATCGTAGTATCTACCCATTATATCATACCCTTATATATTTTCTATAACTACTTGAAAATCCCGCGTACCGCACTCGTGGTAACATAATACATGTTGTTTTGTTTAATGACTTTTTTTTTGTTAAATACTGATTGAGTGTGTTTTATTTGTAGTATTTCATTAGAATTTTTATTTCAATAGAATAGAATACAATAGAATAAATTTCTATTGCTTTAACTGTGTACATTTTTTTGTTGTTTTAAATGGGAATAGTTCCAACAATTTGCCGCTTTCTGGCTACTTTCTTATATATTACGTGTTTATTTTGCATATGACGATTAAAATTCTAAAGTCTAGACACTTATTCAGATTTTTTACTTTATAATTATAAAAGTAACCCAACGGCCAACGCAAACTTTAATTCAGCGCTGAACAAAACTGTGTGCAGCCATAATGTTAAATAATATAGTTTGATCAGGGAGGCCTAGCGCAGCGGTGAGCGATAATTAAATAAATAAATATATTACGACTATAAACACATCGCCATCTAGCCCCAAAGTAAGCGTAGCTTGTATTATGGGTAGTAAGATGACTTATCAATATATTAATGAATAATACATAATAGACATAAACAAAAATACTTATAATATTACATATAATTTACCCAGATACTGAAAAACATGTTCATTCATGTTCATCACACAAACATTTTTCCAGTTGTAGGAATCGAACCTTATCGAAGCCTTAGACCCAGAAAGCAGGGTCACTGCGCCAATCGGCCGTCAAAGTTGGAGGTCAAAGATAGTTGGAGGGGAGGGGAGGGGAGGAGGAATTTGAGAATTTATAACATCAGAATTTTCCTAAACTGGTCTGGTGAAAGGCTTTGGCCGTGGCTAGTTACGTTACCGACAAAGACGAGCCGTAAAGCGATTTAACGTTCCGGTACGATGTCGCATAGAAACAGGGTCTGGGTTTGATATAACTGCCATACCTGCTAAAAAGGTTAGCCCGTTACCATCTTAGACTATATAATCACTTACCTCCAGGTGAGATTGCAGTCAAGGGCTAACTTGTAGTGGATTAAAAAAAATTGTTATTACTTAGTTAAAGAACTTGTACGAACAATAGAATGCGTGGCAATGAAGGATTTGTATTATTATCATTTAGCCACCTATCTCATAGAAATAGAACTAGAAAATGTTAGAGATAATTAACTCACGGCGCGCATGTTAGTTCTACTTCTAAGAAGAAGCCCACAAAAAATTTGTCATAGTCTACTAAGTCAAAAAGAAAAAAAAACGTGTGTGTACTTATATACGCGCGTTAGAAGTTATACTGCTTTAGCGTAACAAGAGAATTTTTTTATCTTTCGCCTGTCTACGTTTGTAGAAAAAACGACACCAACAATAGAAAAAAGTTATTTAATACGTTGAAAGTCTTATTTTAACGCATTTTCTAGTTATCTCATTATCGGGCCACCAAGTTTAACTCAACATTAAAATTTGAGATTCTTGAACAATTGAATCAATTAAATCACCGGAATGAGCCCGCAGACTTTAACAATTGAAAGAATACACTGAAAAACCTATTTTTTTTAAAACTATAGGTAACTTCAGGGTGCCAATTTTCAGCGCCGGTGTGCGCGCGAATCGTAAAAAATTACTCATAATTTTTCCCTAACTCGCCAAAAGAAGTATAAATTAAAAAAAAAAAGTTTTCATCGCGCGAACTAATGCAGGTAACTCATAATTGGTTGCCCTTATACGTGGAGTCCATAACGCGTGGGCGCAAGGTCAACGACCTCCTTTTCACAGCCTTACAAGGAAATATCTTATATTATTTCTAATTCAGATCCTGGATTAACAACTCTTTACAAAAAAGTTACCTATATGTTATCAAAAACCTATTTTATTCACCCATTACCGGCCCACTACAGGACATGGGTCCTATCGGAATGAGAAGGGTTTGGGCCGTAGTCCACCACGCTGGCCAAGTGCGGATTGGTGGACTCCACACACCTTTGAGAACAATATGTAGAATTCCAGGCTTGCAGGTTTCCTCACGATGTTTTCCTTCACCGTTAAATCAAGTTATATTTATTGCTTAAATTAAAAACGCACATGACTACGAATAGTTTATTTTTATATACTGCGCCAATACACACATCACCATCTAGCCCCAAAGTAAGCTTGTGTTATGGGTACTAAGATAAAATGATTTTTTTTTATTGAGTAATACACATTTATACTTATAGTATACATATAAACACTGAAAAACAGTCATGTTCATCACACTTAATTTTTCCAGTTGAACCCACGGCCTTGGACTTAGAAAGCAGGGTCGCTGCCCACTGCGCCAAGTGTGCCAGGGCTCAAACTCGGTCTCCACGAAAGGAAATCCGAAGCCAAATCGCGTTAGCAATTCCTTTTTATACAAATATTTTATTCTTGACTATAATATAACTACTGATTAACACAATTCAGTAAAACTTTCTCGTAAATATTGGATATAAGCAGGTTTTAAAATTAAGCTCAACTTGCTATACTCCGCGAAAAGCTATGGTGTAATTCATAACCTCTTGAGTCAGACAACATCTCCTGAGGATGCTCCGGTTTCGGAGCGGTGTGTGAGTGATTTGCCGAGGATCTGTGTGGTGTGGAGTATAAGGATTGAAGAGGTTATAAATTACACCTTACGGATTCTCCTGCTTTTCATCATTTCTCGATTGAACAAAATATGAAAGTGTCAACCACTAATTAAAGTTGGAATACGCCACGCTACGGGTACGCTAGTATTTAATAAAAGAGGCCATCCACGAACGAAGCAGTTTATTGCTGTAATTAATATTAATTAATGCCGGGTTAAGGCCAAAACGTAGAGATGCACCGCAGCTAAATATTCAATCACTTCCCACAGCAGCCCACAACTATACTTTAAAAAGGTCATATGACTCATTAACTGCGTTTAGGGTTGTCAAAATTCATTTTATCTATACTAAAGAGGAAAGATTTCTTGTTAGTTTGTACCCAATAGGCTCCGAAACTACTGGACTTATTTCAGCCAGTTTTTCACCAAGGGAAAGCTAAACTATCATTAAGTAACTTTTGTAATTATATATACTCGAATCAGCTCGATTTGTGAAAAGCAGGGGAATACAAAACGTCGATCTTGTTCTTTTATAGGTAAAAATGGTCTGAGCTATCAACTCTACAGAATGAGACGTGAGGGGTTCTTACTCAACGCGACGCCAAGCTTTTTCTAATACCGATTCATCAAAATAGAACATCTTGTACCGTCACGTAAGATCCTAGTGAAGTGCGATCCATAAGCATGATGGCAAAGTTCTGACCCTAAAAAAAATTCGCATAATTTTAGAGACAAATTTGTTATTGCGGTTAAATTTTCTCCTCTTGTTTAGAGTATGGTCCGAGTTAACGCGGCGCTGGAAATGCTATTATGTTGGTCGGTCGTAAGTTCATTGACCTTAGATTGTAATAATGTAGATTTTTTCAGACTCTCCTACGGAGTACAATACAATCGGGGGACGTTAAACTCACTTAAAACAATAACATTAACTTATTTTTGTAAATAGTTTAATTACTGTAAGCAAAGGCTTTTCGTTTAAATAGCATAAATGCGTGTCTTGGTAGTTTATACATCAAGTATGGTTATATTGCATTTTACATTCGAGGCGGTATTAGGCGCGTGAGCTGATAGCGAACCATCACAAGTGGAAAATGTTTTAGTGATGAACATGAATGTTTTTCAGTGGGTGGGTGTTTATCTGTATATTATATGTATTTGTGTATATTATTAAATACAGTATTCATCAGTCATTTTAGTACCCATAACACAAGCTACGCTTAAATTGGGGCTAGATGGCGTGGCGATGTGTGTCTTGGCCGTAGTATATTTATTTATTTATCTTCATACATCTAACTTGAAGTAAGGTAAAAACGAAACTTAATCGGGTCGTCATAAATAAAGCTCAAGATCGGTAATATTAAATAAAACACACGTGTCTAATATTTTGGATTATGTGCCTTATATCGATGTAATGAAAAGTTGGAGTAGAGACTTTGGGACCGTGGGGCCGGAGGCAAGAGCCCTTTTCAAAGAATTATCGAAAAAGGTTATTGAGTCTACCGGTGATCCTAGAGCGGGCAGTTACCTTGGCCAACGAATTAGTTTGGCCATCCAAAGGGGCAATGCTGCATCTTAGGAACTGTGCCTCGCTGCGGTGGTTTCGAGGACGTTTTGGATTTTATTTTGTTTTAAATAGTTTATTTTAGGTTATATTTATAAAAAAATTATTATAAAGAATAAATATATGCATATATGAAAAGTTATAAAAGACACGTGGTGACGGCTGATCAGTATACAGTTGTCACCACCACTCTTCCCGCGGGTGTATGAGGCGACAGGCAGCCGAGTCCTTTGTGCTACTACTACCGCTTTACCCGTCAACAGATTTTGAGCACACCCTCACGTTTGGGAGAGGCCTTACTACTAGGCGAGGTAATCTATATTTTTAATGCTAAAGTCTATCTGTTTGTTTGTTAAATATTTTTGATTAACCTCTGCACATATATTGGTGAAATTTGGTACATAATCCTTGCATCCTGGTCATAGGTTACTTTTTCCCGGAAAATGTAACAACTCCCGCGGGAAGTGGACTTCAATCCGCACTGGGCCAGGGGACTATGGTCTTAACCCCTTCTCAATGTGGGAGGAGACCCCTGCCCTTTACATCTTCTTCTTCACATCATCCCATTACCACTACAGGTAACGGGTCTCCTCGCACAACGAGAAGGGGTTAAGGGCGTAGGCCACCACGCTGGCCCAGTGCGGATTGGGGGACTCTCTAGTCTCCCTGCCCGCTAGTGGGCCGGATGGGTTGGTATGATGATGATGATAGAAATAAGCATGGAGGTATTACTTTTCCAGACGAGCTCTGTCACAAAAAACTCTATGACTACTGAAAAGCAGTACGCCGTTCATATTCATTACCAACACGGCTAGCGTGGGCAGGAGACAATTATATCCCCGGGTAAAGAATAAAAATTCATCTTCTCCCACAGCTGTATAAACTCTCAGAGCATTAGCGCACAAGTGGAAATAATATACACATAATACACGTTTGATAGTAAACTTCTCCTATTCCCTGTTCCCGTACTTTAGCGTTAATTATATCCCTTGTCAGAGGATAAAGTCAAAGTAAAAGTCAAAAATATCTTTGTTCAAATAGATGGCACTTTGGATGCTAACATTGCATGAGAGTTACACGGTAGTGAGAAGATGGCAATAACCATATCAATGGTTTGGATGGCAGTTCCAAACGCATCCTGAAGAACGCGAAGAAGCCCACAACAAACTTAGCCGGGTGTTTTTTTTTGTTATCACCATCTCACATTGTCATTTAAAATTATTAGAAGTGCAACCTGGTTAGAGCAATAATAATTCGCACCCAAGCTTTTGATCGATTATGTAGTCCTTTATACTGTAATAGGATAGGATATGATCTGGGGATATAATTTTTGACCCCTAGTAATTTTTGTCAGCTAGCTCTGCAGAGGGGTAAATTTTAATAAGAAACTGAAGGGACGCGTGCCTTTATACTTCGTACGAAGCTCGGGTGTGCATCGCATGCAGTTAAACGGCGATGCGGTATCCGCTGAAACAATCGCATTCACAAACACGTGCCACTGCACTAATGCACTGTGTACTGACTAGACACTTGCCTTTGAAAAACATCTTTCGTAATTACTTTTCTATCAGCGGTGATAGCTCAGTGCATGTGGCAGTATATTAGGTTGGGGAAAAAGTTTCTTCGTTTTTTTTAAGAAAATTCAAAACATTCTTTAATGTAGTTCATTTACTATTCACTAGAGTATGTAGGTACCATGTTGTTGTATAACTTTTTGCTATCTTGTAGGTAGGGACATAATTCCAAAAAAAACACCCGGATAAGTTTGCTTGTTGTCTTCTTAGACCAGGACGCATTTGGAACCCTCGTAGCTTTAGTTTTAAGTTTACGAATGTGGTTATCGCCATCATCTCACTACCGCGTACCTAATTCTCGTGTACGCATCAAAAGGGCCTACTTGAATTAAGATATTTATGACTTTTTGACTTTCCCATTGCTATAGAATTTTGAGGCTTCTGATCAAAAAACCGCGACCAGTAGTTTTGGCAGTCCTCTCGTGATGCAGTCTCCAAACACTGCCTCAAGAATTCTGAAGAGACCGAAACAGGTGGAAATCTGAAGGTGCAATAACTTAGGTCCATAAACATCGCAAATTTTTTTCGCAGCTTGCGTTGCATTTTTACTTTTTTGTCACTCATCTTCACAGTACGAAAAACAAATAAAAATCACACATTTTCCTAATTTGAATTTGGAATTATCTTCTTTAAAATTTAAACTTTTAATGATACCCAAACCAGCCACTTACAAATAGTATAGCCAAAGAGATTTATTACAAGTTCATACATACGAGTACTATAACGCGAAAAGACTTTTTCCCCAACCTATTATTATGAAAATTAAGCTTAATTTGCTATAGTCCGCGAAAAGCAGGAGAATCTGTGTGGTGGACTGTATAATTTCTTAAATCCTTATACTCCACACCAAACAGATCTTCGGCAATGTACCCTCTACGCACGTTTCGCTCCGAAACCGGAGCATCCTCAGGAGATGTTGACTTTACAATGAATAATTGTTAAGTCAATTATTCATGTCAATTATTGATGATAGGCTCTGTGGTTAGGACTTCGGTTTCATTTTCGGTGGGCCGAGTTCGAATCCCAGCATGCACCTCTAATTTTTCTAAGTTATGAGCATTTCAAGCAATTTAAATATCACTTGCTTTAATGGTAAAGGAAACATCGTGAGGAAATCGTGTGCCTCAGAGTTCTCTATAATGTTCTAAAAGGCGTGTGGAGTCCACAAATCTGCACTCGGCCAGCGTGGTGGACTACGGTCTGAACCCTTCTTATTGTGGGAGAGGAGACCTGTGCTCTGTAGTGGGCCGGTTATGGGTAAATATGATGATGTATTTTTCAACCGTCTTAAAAAAGAGAAGGTTTTCAATTCTACAGTATGTTTTTTTGTATATTTGTCACGCGATTACTCCGCTAATTATACAACGATTTTGATGATTCTTTTTTGTTTGGTTTGTAGTACAGGTGTTATTATAATATTTAAAGAGTAAAGAGAGAGATAGTGAGAGAGTTAAATTTCAAGAGAGATTTGAGGTTTATTTAAAACTCTTTACCTATTATAATAACACCTATACCGATTTGAGTATTTTTTTATATAACTTGAGGATTTTTCGAAAGTTCCTCTTAGTGACGTCAAATTGATGATCAAGACAATATATAAATAAATAAACTACGACAATACACACATCGCCATCTAGCCCCAAAGTAAGCGTAGCTTGTGTTATGAGTACTAAGATAGCTGACGAATGTTTTTATGAACAATATACATATATACTTATAATATTAATGTTTATCACACAAACATTTTCCTGAAGTGGGAATCGAACAAACACCCTTGAACTCAGAAAGCAGGGCGCTGCCCACTGTGCCAATCGGCCGTCGTCTCTCTACGTACAATTAAAAAAAAAACTCTTGCGATATAAAGATGTGCTAAAGCGGCACATGAAGAGATGTGATATGGACCCATCACTGTGGGAATTTGAAGCGGAAGATCGGCCGCGATGGAGACACTCCGTATATAAAAAAGTATCGGAGTTTGAAGTTAAAAGGCGCGCAGAGCAAGATGCTAGGCGTAATGCCAGACCATAGCCGGCCATATATTACAATATAATTGGTGGAGTACTGACGTGCTGTCAATGTGATCGCACATTTAAAACAAAGAGTTATGCCAGTCACTTGAGAGCACATCAGGTACGCTCATAATAGCTAGGAGTCGCTGTGGTCGGATACGTATATATATTTAAATAAATAAGTAAATAAATATACTACGACAAAATAAACTTCGCCATCTAGCCCCAAAGTAAGCGTAGCTTGTATTATGGGTACTAAGGTGACTTATTCATATTTTCATGAATAATATACATAAATACTTAGAATATTCATATAAACACCCAGACACTGAAAAATATTCTTGCTCATCACACAAACATTTTTCAGTAATGGGAATCGAACCCACGGCTTTGGATTCAGAAAGCAGGGTCGCTGCCCACTGCGCCAGTCGGCCGTCAGAACATCAAACCAATTAATTTTCAAACCGGCTGCTCTTAGGTAGATATCCAACTGTTCTAACCAACATACTATCGCGACTCTCCTGCCAGTATTTACATATTGCACGTGTACCTGAACAATTGTTTAGCCGCGTAGGTTTGTTGCATCAAGCATCAATGAAATATTCATGTCTCCATTCATTACATCTCTGCCTTTCACTGAGAGCAATCGTTGACGGTTATATTACAAGTTAGGTTCTGTTAAAATACAACAAGTGCGAAATATACAGAAACGTCAATAGTTAGAAGATTAAACTTCGAAAATAATTTTTGGCAAATCAAAATTCGGTGACAGAAAGAAAATTTATAATCATTCTATATCCCTAAGTATTTGATTGAAGAAGTTTTGATTCGACATTAAAATATAATCTCACAATATTAAAGAATTGCGAGTGAACTAGTGAAAAGTGTTTATGAAGTAGAATATAAAAAACAACACTGACTTATAAATTTTATTCACAATTTAATTCGTCTGAAACATGGTTTTTTTTTTCGGGCTGAATAGTGTCTCTAGGATTGGCAAATTTTATTTAAATCGGTTCAGCTAAGTTGCCAAAAGCTAACAGACAAACAGATTTACTTTTTTACGTAGATATAATTAGGATAATTAGGTATAGGTGTGGATGAATTAATTCTCTTTACTCGCTATTACTTTAACTTTTATCAGATTATAGAGGTTGTTATACCATAGAAGTTGAGAAACTATGCTCTTAGATTTTAATGTAAAGGATCATATCGTTCTATGTTTGTCAATAAGACCAGTGTTTTGTGTTTGACCCGAGGATGTACTTGTGTTCACGTGCTAATCTACGAAACGCTCAAGTGGGAGATATTCAAAAGGTATGTTTATTATAAAGTTTAGGAAAAGTGAATTATTGAATTTATGCTTCTTTTGGCGCGTTATGGAAAAATGAAGATAGTAAATTTTTCCGATGCGCGCGCATACCGCCACAAAAAACCGACACCATGAAGTTAGCTATAAGGTTTGATAGTGTACACTTTCAATTGACAAAGTCTGCGGGCTCATTCCGGTGCTTTAATTCATTCAATTGTACAATAATCTAAAATTTTAATTAGTCTGAAAATGAGTCCATTAGTATTCCCAATTTAATTATGTTTATTATATCCATTTCTTTAATTATGTAGAAATATTTTTTTGTGATATTTAAATACACTTTATTTAACTAGATAATGCATTATAATAAAACTTTCAATGTATATCCCTTTTTTCTATTGTATGTGTCGTTTTTTCTACAAGCTTAGAATAAGGCGAAAGATAAAATTTTTGAAAAGATTTGTATCTTGTTACGCCAAAGAAGTATAATTTCTAACGCGTGTATATAAGTACACACACGTTTTTTTTTTACTTGCTGTTGGATCACAAGTAGTCTATACTGCATACAATAATGGCTGAATGAGGATTCTGTAAATTCTGTGATATGTTGCTCTCCGTTCCTTCAACTAGCTCTATACCAAAAATCAATGGAATTGGTTGATTAGTTTGGGCGTGAACGAACGACAAAGAAACGAACCCATCTTTTTTTTCTATTTTCTTGTAAGTTTGAGCATCTATTTTTAAAAACCAAATCATTTTTTATTCCACTACAAGATAGCCCTCCACCATAATCTCGTCTGATTATTCGTTCTATGATGGTAGCGGGCTAACTGTTAGGGATTTGGAAAATAAGAGATTTTAAATCTCTAATTGCCTCCTATCGGAAAACAAATCCGGAACCTTCCACTTATAAGATCGCAGTGCTCACTACTGAGCCAGAGAGGTCGTCGAATATAAGGTCGGCACATAATGTTTTCTTCTACACTTGTAATTGTTTAGGTATATTTCTTACGACCTAATTTTTCTGACGTCAACACTCTTCTGCTGGGCATAGGTCTCTTCTCTCATAATAGAAAGGATTTTAGAGCTTAGACCCACCACGCTAATCCAATGTGGGTTGGCGGGTTTTAACGACTTTTTTCACAAGTTACTGATAACTGGAACCAACGGTTAAAAGTTCTCTCCGATACACCACACATTTCTATCTCCAGGCTGCTACAATTTACATAAACAATTTTCGAACCTGAAACCTTGTGATGTCTCATTAGACCAACAAGGCAAACTTATATTATGTTCATATAATTGTACTCGTTCATTACGAAAATCCGAACACAAATAACTACAACCTAAGAACTATGTATTTAACTCGTATTTGTATACATACATGTTTTGTAAATAACATAAACTACAACGAATACGTTGCATACCCACATACCGCAAACATAGCTGCCGCACGCTTTCTAAACATAAAATAATTGTTATAATTCACACATAACACAGACGCGCTAATCGCATTTTTGTTTTACAAAATCTTTACATCGCTGCGTGCTGTAACTGTTATATCAGGAGAATTCATCATCATCGTCGTGTTAAGATTGACGTCTTGCTTAAACCTGGAACCCACCTAGTTTAATAAAATGAATGTAGAAATCACCATGGACGTATTTACCCAAGGCCCAAAAGGCCCAGAGCCCAGGGCGGGGAAACCAAATCTTTTTTTAAAATTCCACTACACGTGTTTCCACACCTGGTGGTAAAAGATGACGCAGTCTAATATGTTAGCGGCCTAACCTGTTAGCGAGTATGGTAGGCATACCCCTGGTTTTAAATTTAACAGAAGTTCTCCGCCTTATCTGCTATTGTTTTATGTGAACAAATAACGTTCATTTAATTTTACCCCCAAATTGGTTTGTATGCGACATCGCAACGGAACAGTACATCGCTTAGCGGCACGTCTTTGTCGGTAGGGTCGCAACTAACAGCGGCCAAAGCCTTCCACCAGAAAAAATTTAAAAAAGAAAAGAAGTTAGATGTAAATGTGCTTTTTATCCTTGTTTGTTCACAACAACTCTGTTCCTAAGGTACAGAGCTGTTTTCAACAAACTGTTAGAAATTAGGTATTTTATAACTAGCGGTCCCTCGCGACTTAGTCCGCATAATATATATATATACGCTATAAGTCAACCTTAAAAGATAGAAATATTGAAGTGTATTAAAGTGAACTTTTTTTTCAAACAGAAAAAAAAACGATTTTGAAACATTCTTGAACCTTGCCCACTTCTGGCATACACTACTTTTTCTTCTACTTTATCCAGGGCTTGTCTCCGTTAGCTACCCGTCCCTATATGAGTCTCCCTACTGTCTGAGGGGGTCAAGCTGTCCTGATCCCCTCCTCCTTAGCGTAGTAGCCCTGGCAATCAGTTGGGGCGGTTGGTAGACGTCTAAGAAGTATGCAACGGGTTCCCCGGACGTTAAATAAAGCCAACGAGAGGGACATGCCGTGGTGGTTTTTAGTTCGGGTAAACGAGTCGCGCCCAAAATGACAGAGGTAGCCATGAAGCTTTTCCACCACGACAAAAAAAGGGCTTTTCTCCGGAACCTTCCGTTATACGTATTACGTACTGGTACGGCTCCCCGTTGGGTTACTCTAGCCAGCCGAGCTCACTCCAGAAGCTTATTAGGCCGCCCAAGTCGCCAAGTGGGCACACACTACTATAACGCCCATGAAAAACAACAGTTTTAGTGAATATCGCAAATACAGATCTTACGAGATAACATCGGCTATTGCTTATCTCTCAAGCCTCAGCTGACAGACGTAAATCACTATGATTCCGCGTGTAGATCATTTTAATTGCCGTAATGGCCGCCGCGGCCGTGATGTATTGTGGCGGTGCACTAACCGTGAGATGGTTTTTTGGTCGATTTCTTTATAACAATACGTGGTTTTAGATCTATTTAGTGTCCTAAGTAGACTGTGATGATAACAAATATAATTAGAAGCCTTTTAAAAGTAGCGAACTGTATTTAAAGGTACTGTTTACGATATTTTTTAATTTGCCTGGTGGGAGGCTTCGGCTGTGTCTAGTTAATATCCTACTGACAAAGACGTGCCGCGAAGTTACATTCACACATTGCCGGCCCACTACAGGGCAGGGGTTTTTTCCCACAATGGTTTAGGCCGTAGTCCACCATGCTGGCCCAATGCGAAATGGGGGACTTTACACGCCCTCACCCGGCTTTGAGAATTTTATGTAGAACTCTCAGGCATCACGATGTTTTCCTTCACCGTTGAAGCAAGTGATATTTTAATTGCTTAAAACGTACATCACTTAAAAAAGTTTAGGTGCGTGATGGGATTCGAACTCGGCCCTCAGAAAGTGAAGCCGAAGTCCTAAGCACTAGGCTATCACCGCTTCTATGTAACTCGTCTTAGTTATTATTATCAATTCTACAAATTGACGTCCACTGACGTAGGTCTTTTGTACGGAGCTCCACAATCCACGGTCCTGGGCCGCTTGTTTCCAGCGGCTCCCAGCGACCCGATATTGTCTGTCCACCTCGTTGGGAGGCGACCTACGCTGCGTTTACCGTTGCGGGGTCGCCATTCCAGCATCTTAAGACACCAAAGTCCATCGGTTCTCCGAGCTATGTCCCCGCCCGCGCCTATATCGGTAACTGTAGTTCTTCTACGGATCTTCTCTTTTCTGATTTGAGCGCGTAGAGATACTCTTAACATAGCTCTATCAATCGCCCGCTGAGTGACTCTGAGCCTTCTTATGAGGCCCAAAGTAAGCGGCCTTTGGTATTATTAAGACTAAACATTCATTTTACAGTTGGCTGGTATACCTGCATTCACATTCATAACGCAGTGTAGGTTGTGTGGGCGTCAATCATTCTACTGATAGTTGAAGGTCTCTATACCTATTTTGCTACTTGCCTACCTTAACCTACATATGTATACTATATATTTTTATTCCACTACAAGTTAGCCCTTGACTGCAATCTCACCTGGTAGTAAGTGATGATGCAGTCTAAGATTGTAGCGGGCTATACCCGTAATCGTTTTCTACGCGACACCGCACCGGAACATTAAATCACTTAGTGGCATGTCTTTGTGGGTAGGGTGGTAACTAGACACGACCAAAGCTCCCCACCAGACCGGACCAGAGAATATTCAGAAATTATAAATTTCCAAATTGCACCTACCGGTAAACGAACCCGTGACCTCGTACTTAAATTTTCAGCGCTCACCGTTGCGCCAGGGAGGTAGTCAAAATACTAATAATAATAAAGCACAAGAGAAAAAAAAATTAAGTTCAGTATCGGTTATAGAGTGCCCACATTTTTTTTTAAATATCCTCAATATCATGGTGACGCCCTCAAAATATGTCACCAAAAACGCTCAGCGCGGCCAAACAAATTTCCACTACAGTGAGTGAGTGAGTTTTTTTGTGTGGTTTTTGTGGTGTTCAATAAAAGTATATTCATTCATACAACAGCGAGTGAGTGAGTTTTTTATGTGCTTTTTGTGGTGTTCAAAAAAAGAACATTCTTTCATTAGTTCATTCATGCAATCAATCATTCGCTCATTCATTCAACAGTCAAATAAATAGCATTCATAATTCCATACAGCAATGGTGTCGAGAACACATGCCTTGCATTATGACATGGTGATGCAACCGTAGACAATACTCCGTGGATGCGATGTGGGATGCTCCTCAATGAATCACTGGTTCCGCACATGAATCGGAGATGGGTGGGAACGCAGTGCTCTCGCCTTGTGCCCGTTTAGTTAACCGACGACCCACGGTTAAATGTAACCGGTGAATTGGAAGGTGTGAACTCATAGTATAATTAAATAAATGATTAAGATATTTCACAACCTTTTGTTGTGTAAACTTTTATATGATGCTTAAGTTTTGGTAAGTTAACAAAATTTTATAACTCGCGTGCTACTGTTGTTGCTTGCTGAATGTTTTTTTTTAGAAAGGAATTTTGTACACAGCTTCATTGATCTAGTAATCAACTTTCACGTCCAGGTCCTAATTTCGATTCCCGCGTAGGTCAAAGCTGTTAAAAAATTTCAGTACTATCCCCGTAACTCTGAGTGCACTTAAACAGTCTGTTAGTTTCCAGTAATAAAATCAATGGTCTAAACACCTCTTTCCCATTAGAAAATAATAAAAAATATTTTTAAACTAAAAAAAAAACCGAACGCTACTATTGTGACCTAAATATGACAGTTAGATATATTCCCTCGCGGACTTTTTTGTAATAAGTTTTTTAATAATGAGTACTTCAATCATGCAGTACATATTCATTATGTATCAATACTTTTCTCAGCGCACGCCAAATAATAAACTTTATAAACAACAATTTGCTACTTTAGGTTATATTATTGTTGATTTTTTAATAACAGCTCGACCGATTTCGATAGAATTTAAATGGGATCACCTGGATTGTATTATTTATTTATTTATACTCTTTATTTGCACACAAATAAAAATACAAAAAAAGAATAAAAGAAAACACAGACAGAAGAAGTATACAAAAGGCGGCCTTATCGCTTTGTAGCGATCTCTTCCAGGCAACCTTAGGATAAGGAAAACAAAAGGATAACATACTGCAGGTTGTGCATATAAAAAAAAATACATACTAATAACTACATACTAATACTTAAACTATGTATGCCCTTTAAAACAAAATTTTGAAATGGGTTAAGTTAAGGCGTCATCGAGTAATCGAGTAACATACATAAAAAAAAGATTCCGACGAATTGAGAACCTCCTCCTTTTTGAAGTTGTCGTTAAAAAGAACGCAGGGGGAGCAATTTAATTGTGAATTTTTTCATATGTAGTCTGGTGACCCAAGAGCTGGCGCTTATTTAGCCCAACGGCTAAGTCTAGCAGTTTAAAGGGGCAATAGCGCAAGCATTCTGGGTGCCATGCCATGACTGGTTAGACCGGCTTTTTTTTTGTAAATATTAATGTTATTTTGTAATGTTTATTATTTTTGACAAATCATTATTTATACAGTGGTTATTATACCACAGGCAGTGCTTTTGTGAATGTACGAAGTGAATGACACGCCACTGCATGACACAGTTCTCTGTCCAGCAATCAGACATTAATTCCGCGAATATTTATGATGTTTTATTATTCCTGACTTGTCAAATGTACCTACCACATTGTTTGTATGCCTTAAGAACATCTTAAACTAACTAGTTCGAATTATTGATGTAATGTAGACTAAGATATCACGCTACAGTCATTATAAAGTATAGCCTTTTAAAAGACAAATGAGTCTTTATTAACAAAAATATCCTATTCCTACCATAGTGAATAAGTGACATTAGAGAAAAATTCATACAAACTTTCATCGAATATTTAACTATTTTTGGGGTTTTCTTACTAACCTTCACCGTTGAAATTTGCATGCACGTTCTATGCATCCTGGACTGACAGACTGTCATAGGATATCCTGCATAAAAAAAAGGGTTTTTGCGGGATTCTTAAAACCCCGAAATAAACGCGGACAATGTCGCGGGCAGCAACTAGTTTATAATATTTCGGATACAATCGGGCATTTCATTATAATTTTAGCAGCTTTTAAATAATATAATTTAAAATAAACTTAAGCGGATTTATTTTGCGAACGTCATTATTAATCCAGTTGGGTCCAAAGTTGTAAGCAGATTGTCACTGTGTTCTGACATCATTAATTAAGCCGGGACATAATGGGGTTACATTAGACTTTGCGTAATCATTCGAAAATGTTACTATTAGTGACATTAGAGTATAATAAGAGATTTCTCACCCACGCTTACTAATTCAACCGCATATAAGTTAACTACGATTCATATATTACGTTAACTAGGTGCAATACTGGTAAACCGTAAACTAGAACGGATGTACATTAAAAAAAAACTTGATTTTGACAGAATAAATACAGGTTCATACAAACACAACCTTGTACAAGTTTGTATGAATGAACGTAGTCGTAAAATTGACGTTGATTCCCCATACAAGAGTCAGGACACGTAGGTTTGGCGAAGATATCTCATTACACGGTGTAAACACTAATTAAGGAGTATGGTTGATAAATGCACTGTTATTGCTGTCCAAGGCATGATCATAAGCGATCAAAAATCAAATAATGTGCCATCCGGGAACGCCTTACAAACATAGAAATTTGTTAGGCTAATTTTGTTGTGGGCTTCTTCTTAGACCAGGACGCATTTGGAACCCTCGTAGCTTTAGTTTTATGTTTACGAATGTGATTATCGCCATCATCTCACTACCGTGTAATTCTTATGTACGCATCAAAAGTGCCACCTACCTACTTGAATAAAGATATTTTTGACTTTGACGTCAAAAAATCATTAACTTGTAGTGGTAGAGTTGTCAGACGACAGAGCTTCATACGCCACTAACAAGCTTGGTTGGCATCTCACTTCTGAGAAAATGCGGCTTTTCGGAGTTTGAATTTCTGAGCTTCAAATAACACCACCTCACTCTATCTCCATATATTCGCTTCTTCGGCAATCTAGTATTTTTAATTCAGAGATCTGTTTTAGAACTGCACACTAGCTGCAAAATTGCGTAGCCAGCAATAGCTTGTACTTTGGGAATGCCCTGTACATAAGAAAAACACTACTAAATACAATCTCGCGTCTTACTATTAAGTGAGTCATCTGCTTAGTAGGGCAATTGTCGCTATATAAATAAAAAAAAATGTGAGCGTGTAACCTTTACACACGATTAAAGTAAAACTTTTATAATTATTCTTAATAATGAAAGAGTAAAATGTTCCTGGAACGTTTTATATTCTATTTAAAATTCAATAATATCACTTTCACATTTTATAAATATTTTCATGCGTTAAATAGAATAATTGAAAAGGTTAGATCAGTACATGTCAATATAACCTTGTAATTGAATATTATAGAATGTCGCAATAGTCAGAAAATTTATTGATAATAGAGATAGATTTTCAATAAACTTTGCAATTTCAAATATTTCTTTTAAAGCTGTTGAATTTTTATTCACTTTGCTATTCACAATTGATCCGTTTGAAAATATTTGAATATAAGTCAAGAAGTGTGGAGTATATGACATATACTTACGACCAATCCAAAAATTATTATTAAATAGCGGAAACTACACAGACGTCTGCGCCGCGCCTAAAGCTACTTCAATTATGAAAAAAAATCTGCTTTCTCAAGATTTTGCATTAGATTCATTATTATTTTGGATATAGGTTTATTGAAATGAAATGAAATTTATTCGCTGAATATGAGCTTACATAGGGTCTTATTATAATATAACATTCCTCCATATTCTACTATTAAGCATGCGAAATGTAAAATGCACAACAAGAACAATCATTACCCATATCTTATGCAGATATGTGTAATGATTGTTCTTGTTGTGCTTGTTGAGCAAGCATTGAAAAGTTATTTATTAAATTATACAGGTAATATCAATGTTATCATAATAATGTCAAAATAATATCATTTTTAATTCGAAGTCAGATACTCGGATATTGCATAGAAACATTTTGTACACAGCCAATGCGCCAGATTTTTCTTAAAAAAACGCGTAGGTTGATTTTTTAGACCTGCGTCTAATTTATTGTATATTTTAACGCACATAGCAAAGGGGGATTTTGCGGTTTGTTTTAATTTATATTTATTGTTGCACAGCCGAATTTTATTTCTCGTTTTAAAGTGGCTTGCGTTCGTGAAAGTTTTAAAATACGCCAGGTGGCGATGAACGAAGACTGATATTTTGTAGATATACATATTTAAGTAAAGGAAGTTGAATGTTGACATGACACACGGCTAAAATCTTCGCCGTTCCCGCTAACTCTCTTGACTTGACGCTGCCGCAACAGTGCGTAGAAGGCGAAAGCATGCGTACAATAATTGCTGCACTATTATGGTGTCTCTAAATCGTACCATATGGCGGTCGGCCATGCTTTACACCGGTATCTACCCGCCTTAGTTTGCGATATTGTTGGGTAAGAGATGTCACAATAGGATTTTACCTACAGTACTTAAAATACACTACATGACACAAGTAAAATCACCCTATTAAAGATAAAGATTAATATTTTTAATTTAACAAAACTAGGAAATACTTATTTATTTCTTTGCGAATTTGGGTTAGTATAGAGGTCTATAATATTATGGTTAGCTCTTAACAAAACTTCGCTTAACAGCATGCAAATTATGTGAAATTAATGTCACACCTTATCTATGAGACAGTCAAAAATTGCACAGTAACTTTTATTCATTAAAAAATCCTTGAATGTCCGCTTAAACGAAGGAAATTATAAATTTTCTATAAATCATGAAATAAAATTATATTTTCCGACCGTCGCCAAAGCACCTCATCCTATCTTCTATTTTTTTATGTTGTTTTTTTTACTTTTCCCTTGCAGGACAGGCAAAGATCATTTGCCATACAGCCATACAGCCTATTCAATCATATTTTTTTTATACGTTCTCCGCGGAATGACCATGCTAGTCGTGCAGGGCCAATGCGAGGCACTTAGTTTATGTTAAGTAATCGCAAAACACTAAACTCAGGTTCAATTTTTCAACAATAAATTACAACTCCAACTTCAAGGTTGTTGTTCTTGACTCAAATTGAGGCCGCGTGAAAAATCACCGGTCTACGGACGCGGGCGTATTATTCATATAGAAAATTAACCTATTTCTGGCCGTGCACACTAGGCCGTTACTCAAGGCTAGAATCGGCCCTTGGTATAACTGCCTGCTCCAATTTCTGGGGTGGTTTGTAAAAAATAGGCTTAGCTTGTGCTGCAGTGTAATTCTTTGTGGGAGAAGTTAGCGAAAGTTCGAATTGTTCGCGAAACACCAACGTTTTATTTTCTTTTTTTTTATTCCAGTAAAAGTTAACCCAGCTCTGTAAGTGATGATGCACTCTAAGATGGTAGCGGGCTAACCTGTTAGGAGTATGGCAGTTATATTAAGCCAATACCTACTCCTGATCGATGTGTACGCGACTTCACTCCGGAACGCTAAATCGCTTAGCTGCACCCTTTGCCGGTAGGGTGGTTACTAGCCACGGCAGAAGCCTCCCACCGGAGATTTTTTTTAAAGTATATACCAGAAATAGTTCAAATCATAGATACTATATGAGCTTTAGCGATGCCACATGACACAGCGAGTAATGGCTGTAGATGAAGACAAATGAGGCTGATTATATCCCCTGACGGGGGATATAATTAACGTGTCCAACTGCTAAAGCACGGAAACAGGGAATAGCAGAAGTTTACACCCGTTTATTTTTCACAGATATATTATTTTGACGGCCGACTGGCGCAGTCGACATCGACCCTGCTTTCTGTGTCCAAGGCCGTGGGTTCGAATCCTACAACTGGAAGATGTTTGTGTGATAAACATGAATGTTTTTCAGTGTCTGGGTGTTTATTTTGTATATTATAAGTGTTTATGTATATTATTCATAAAAAATATTCAACAGTCATCTTAGTACCCAGAACACAAGCTACGCTTACTTTGGGGCTAGATGGCGATGTGTGTATTGTCACAGCATATTTATTTATTTATTTATTATTATTTTGATATTCAACATCCTGAAAATTCGGCGAAATGGTTCCAGTAAAGGTACGGCAGTGTTTGCTTCGCGCTCGTCTTGGCTGGGCACTGTTGGGCCCCCCGAGTACGCATATATTATTTGATGGAGAAGATACATTTTTATCCTTACCCCGAAGAGATTTATCATCTCCTGCCCATGCTAGCGGACTGGAACCGAGTCCAATGACATGAAAACTACTCGCCTCACGCTAGAAATGACACGAGACCATAGAATGTTGGACAAGTATCAGGAGGGCCGACCCCATATTAATACATATTATATTTCCTCCAAGTTATATTTCGTCCACGCACGACGTTTTTTATCCACGTTTCTGATACGCACCGCTAAGATGTGGAACGCCCTCCCGGCAACTGTGTTTCGTGTCACGTATAATTTGGGTACCCTCGAGGCTAGAGTGAATAGGCTTTTTCTAGGCAAGCGTGCTCCAACCTAGACCTCATCATTGCTTTCTAACATGATTGTCGTCAAGCGCTGGCCTATCGTTAATAAAAAAGTTCAATTAAAACACTTGAATATTATAAAATTTGGTATTAATAGTTAAAGATCAAACAAATTTGAATATTTTGTAACAGCGTCCCTTCTAAACGGATCGCAGCGGAGCGTGGTTAATTCCATCGTTACGAAAAAAAACCATTACGAAAATCCTGTGCAATACCAAACAATAAAAACAATGTCATTGACGCAGACCGTCTTTTTGACCAGCGATGCAAAAAAAGGGGTCTTTGTTGTATTATTCTCTGTATGTCTGTACATCTTTGTGTCCGTTACATTGTAGAAGAAGAATAAGAAACACTCTATTAAACATAAAATAATACATAATAAAGCTCAGAGAGCAGGGCCGCTCAAAACTGCGCCAATCGGCCGTCACTTTAAGGCAAGTTTTAGAAAAAATGTGATATCCATTTTCTGACCGTTCAGCGAGCGTTTATTAAGAGTTAACCTCACTTACACAAAATATCACCCTGTAGAATAAAGCGAAAGCTGTAATTCGAAACTCCCTTGGCTAACCCTCCGCTAATGAAGGTCACAGGTAGTTGTACGCACTCGATGGCGTAAAAAATTGAGGTTACGAGAGAGAGCGAGAACTTTATTGTGCTTTGTGACGTCAAACTAACCCTCATGTCACAAACCAAGGGTTAATATTACTTTTAATGTCCGAATGCTGGATACATGCCTATCTAATAGTAGGGGGGATTTTAGTTATAAGCTTTTTCAGGGAATCAAACCGTACCATTCCACATAAGGGCGATACGGCATTTTTTAATCAAATAAACTAATGAAGTTTCCACAACTCACATTAATCACCAAATGGTTAGGGATCAACTACAAAGCGAAAATTCCATAACAAAGTTGTAGATTATTGACCCACAATGCTGCAGTAATGCGGATTGGTGGTTTTCTTCATGTCATGATATTGAGATTTTTGTATATATCTTGAAATGGGGGCTGTTCTTCTTTATTTTGCTTATAGCTAGTTAGTGTTTAAAAAGAAAACAAACTAAATACAGTTAATGAATAAACAAAATCAATATAAATAAAAGTTATCATAAGCTTATAGAAAAGTCCTTTTATAGTATTAAGAACTACGTAATCGATAAAAAAGCTTGGGTGTGAATTATTGCTCTACCCAGGTTGCTATTCTAATAATTTTAAATTACATTCTGAAATGGTGATAACAAAAAAAAACACCACACAACACAAAACCTCATGTACGTGTACATGGTACACTGGCAACCACACCCTTAACAGAACAATGCTGCTTGGACACGAAAATCGACGACCGACTGGCGCAATGGGCAGCGGCCCTGCTTTCTGAGTCCAAGGCCGTGGGTTCGAATCCCACAACTGGAAAATGTTTGTGTGATGAACAAGGATGATTATCGTCGAGTGTCTGGGTGTCTATTATTATTTATTTATTTATTGAAACAAAAATATAACATATTTCATAGTCAAAGTCAAATATTTCTTTATTCAAATAGGCACATTGATGTCAATTTTGATGCGTTGATTATATACAAAATGTGTACATAGCAGTGAGTAGTGATGGCGATAACCACATTCGTAAACTTAAAACTAAAGCTACGAGGGTTCCAAACGCGCCCTGGTCTAAGAAGACGCCCACAACAAACTTAACCGGGTGTTCTTTTTGTTATCACCATCTCACATTGTCATTAGAAAATAGAGCAATTGTTTACCCCCAAGCTTTTTTATCGTTTACGTTATCCTTTATACTATAATAGGACTTTTCTATAGGTCATAGGTTCTTCGCACCCTCTTAAATGCCAGATTAGGTACTTAAATACTAAAATAAAACGAAATAACAGTTATCATGTACATTATGTAATTATTTATGTATATTATTCATAATAATATTCATCAGTCATCTTAGTACCCATAACACAAGCTACGCTTACTTTTGGGCTCAAAGTCAAAGTCAAAGTCAAATATTTCTTTATTCAAATAGGCACATATATGGCACTTTTGATATTACATGTAAAATATAACATAGAAGTGAATTGATGGCGATAACTAAATTCGTCAACTTAAAACTGAAGCTACGAGGGTTCCAAACGCAGCCGGTTGTTTTTTTTTGTTATCACCATCTCACACTGTCACTTAAAACTATTAAAGAAGCAACCTGGTTAGAGCAATAATTCACATCCAAGCTTTTTCATCGATTACGTAGTCCTTTATACTTTAGTAGGACTTTTCTATAAGCTTACGTTTAATACAAACTTTGAACTTTTTAAGAGACATCTCCAAGATGTCAACGGGTAGTTTATTGTAGAATTGTATCATGTATGCAATTTCCTTTAAACGAATTATGATTTTTATGTAACCTAGTATATTGCACTGTAAGTTTATTCTTACTTCTAATGTTTCAATTAGAAGTTGCGACGGGTATAGAATAACACATACGGCCGCGAATAACATACTTTGGAAATAAAACTGGTCCTCCTGGTAGGTAGCGCTGTAATTAGTTTCTATGTTTTTTTCTAGGTGCAGACGAAGTTGCGCGGGTCAGCTAGTCTTAATATATATAAATCTCCTGTCACGATGTTTGTCCGCGATGGACTACTTAACTACTTAACCGATTTTAAATAAAATTGGCTAACCGTGAGCAGTCTGGTCCAACTTAAGAGATAGGATATCTTAGATCTTTAATTATAGTCGCAATTTTATTTTATTGCAAATTATTTGTCACATGTTATATATATATGTATATATATATACTACAATACTCACTTAAGGCTAAGCGATACTGAATACTTTAAAAACAAAATCAAACGCAGACGAAGTCGCGGGCAACAGCTAGTTATTTATAAAAAATTTCATCAGTCACCTTAGTACCCATAAAACAAGCTACGCTTACTTTGGGCTAGATGGCGATGTGTGTATTGTCGTAGGATATTTAATTATATGCAAGCATGGCGCTAGCATGACTCATAGTTTGTCTCTTATTTCCAGTGCGGTGTCAACCTCGAAGCGGAAACGTGAGACGTCATTCGCGATCATCACCGAGCCTACCGCCTCCCGGCCGACCAGCCCTCACTCCCTACCCGTGGAGATCAGACCCGGGAGAGTTTCACCGTTTAAAGGTAATCATGCTTTTTATAATATATAAAATAGCCCTTGATATCTTTTTTGAATGGGGATACAGTCTCAGATGGTTGAAGTCGAAGTATCTCACTGGTTTCAGCAATTGAAAGTATGAACGTTTCATAAGTGCCTGTCATAAGGTCTACATGAATAAAACATTTTTGAATGTGAATTTGAGTATTCAGAATGCCACCATAGCTTATTTATTTTTAATTTTATTTATTTATTTATGCACTTTATACTTACACCACAAAAGGAAAAGTAGATAAGTAAGATACAAAAACGTCCTTATCGCTGAGTAGCGATCTCTTTCAGGCAACCTGAATTAAGTACATACAGAATCCTCATTCAACCATTATTGTATGCACATGCAGTGCCTTGTGTCCAAAAACAGAGGAAACGCATCGCTTCACACCCGCGGAATGTTGCTAGCTCAAAAAGTTTTTCCCACTTTATGGTACACGTTTAGAACATTAGAGGTAAAATAGTTACTGTCAACTGTGTTATGAAAATTAAGCTTAAATTGCTATAGTCCGCGAACAGCAGGAGAATCTGTATGGTGTAATTTATAATTTCTTCAATCCTTATACTCCACACCCAACAGATCTTCGGTAATATACCCACTACGCACGTTTCGCACCGAAACCGGAGTATCCTCAGGCGATGTTGACTCTACAATGAATAATTGTTAAGAAAGCCTGTTCGAGAAACACTACTAAAATGGTGTGGGTGTTATAAACTAATACATACTATAAATATTTCAATAAGAAGAATAAATACCTTAATGTCGTCTTTATTGCTCTCTTCTCTCTCTTTATTGATCTTTATTGGTATTGATATATGAGTTTTAGCAACATTTTGAAAATATCTATCTGGTGAACTTAACTGTCATATGTTTAATGGGAGTGCACTCCACAGTTCAGTATTTTGGACACTGAAAGAATGCTTATAAAACTTTGTTCTTAACAAAATTTTATCAAGATCTGTGCAGAGGTTGAGCTACACACGAAACAAACAGACAAACAGTCGCATTTATAATATTAATGTAGATTCCTACGTGCTCGTAATTATATTCCTCCGAAACGTGTTGACTGAATTTAGTTATATTTTGTGTACGAATGGTTTTTTTTAAATACGAGCTTTTTTTTCATTTAATAGGCCTCCCAGCAACAATCTATATTTTCATTTGAAGATTTATTTAAAACTAGCTTATACCCGCGACTTTGTTCGCGTGCATTAAGGTTTTTTTATACCCCAGAGAACTCTCTTATTTCCCGGGATAAAAGGTAGCCTATTCTTTTCCATGTCAAAGGCTACATGCATGCCAAATTTCATCCAAATCCGTTCAGCGGTTTGACAAACAAACATCCACACCTTACATTTATAATATTAGTAGGATTTCGGACAAAGAAAAAGCGTACACATGTTGAAAATCTTTGGCCATCACATTCCAGTATTAAAATACTCACGCCAGAGTATAATATTAATGCATTTCAATTAGACCTAATTACCTACGGGTGAAAGTAATGCCAGCAAAACTTTCATTTTCATGCATTGATAATGTTCCCATTTTTGTGAGGTAAATTGATTTTTGTCTTTGTAGTCAAAGTTCTCTATAATGATTACAATAATAACTCGAAATTCTGACTTTAATTCCAAAACTGTTTATTAAGGCCTACCTTAGCCACTTATGAAGCGTTGACACATATTTCCTTATAAAGCACGTAAAAGTAACAAAAAATTCATTTTAACAATTTGGTTTTAGGTCGAGGCTTCAGGGAAGAGACCTCACGTCACAACACACCTAAAACCTCAGCTGCCAACTCTAGATCAAACTCTCCTCCAAGAAGAACTAACTCCTTGACAAGGTTTGACAACATGGCGCAAGTCGCCACTTTACCACCCCCTGGACCTGTCCATAGGCCTCCTAGAGACTTCCTGAAAGAGAACATGGAGGAAATAAGAGAATTAAGTGAGTTAAATAGAGAAAAGAACGAAGCAGAATTAGAGAAACAAAGAAGAGAAGAAGAGATAGCTTTATTGAAAGAAATGGGGTTGTTAGATAGAAAGAGTAATGTCAATTCCAGGACGAATTCGAGAAGTAACTCTCCCGGTAGATTAAATTTAAGGTCTCGATCAAATTCCCCGTCGGCGATATTACATTTCGAGAATATTCCAAGAAATAGTTCAGAATTTCTGAATAAAGAAGAAACGATATCTAGACCTGTGGCACATCGATCAAGAGTACGTTCACTATCAAAATCCCAACCACAATCAAATAACGTTTCTCCAAAAAATTCCAAAATTCCAAAACGCCAAAATTCTGTCTCTCCTACAAGAAGTAACTCTAGACTATCTGTAGATAAAAAATTGAACGCAAATCAAAGGTATATGTCGAACAGTACAAGTAGTATACACGAAACTATAAGAATAGGAAGTCAAATGCACGATAAAAGAACTACTCAAAGTAATCTACAGTTAAATGCCGCTCAATCTAATGTGAAAGGCAAACCTCCAATATCTCCTAGCAGGAGTGGCCCACCACCTTCTAATAAGTCCATTAATCCAAAAAGGCTATCACCAATAGTTGGCACGCCGAGTAAAAGTCCGATTGAAGATGCGAAGCCAGGCTCAGCTAAAACGAACTCAAAACCTACTCCGGCAGCTAAGAAGACTGTAAGGACAACTGTTAGTAACCCTGCTACGTCTAGATTAAATTCTAGACAGACCAGCAGAACCACTAGTAGAGACTCCAGTCCAGAAAAACGTAAGCCAGCAGCCAGACCAACAAAATCTAGTAGCACTGTCAAACCACCAGTAAGCACTAAAACAGCACCAAAAACGACTATTTCAAACAAATCAGAAACGAAAAAGCCAGTGAGCCGTACTAATAGTGTGAAAAATTTAACTAGAGTCCCCAGTACTAAGAATTTAAACGACAAACCTCCATTGAGCAGACAAGTAAGCAAAAAAGATTTATCTGCAAAATCAAAATCCACGACTAAACTAAACGAAATAGCCTCTAAAAGTGACAAAGGTGAGAAAAGTTTAACTAAAACTAAAGAGGTTAAGAAAAGTACAAATGTCGAAAATAAAGGAAAAGAAGTTGTAACTACAGCAGATGCAAACTTTGGCGAATCTGTAGAAACTCAAGATAACGGAACCCAGTATGATAAATCTAAAAATCAAAATGGTGATATGGTGATCCTTACAAAGAAAAATATTGTATCAATGACTACAGCTGCTATTACTTCACAACCATTAGAAGTAGTCGCTACAGTTACCAATCAATTACCTGCAGTTTTGGAAAAGGCTAGAGAAAAAGGTATGTTTGAAAGACTTAGCTCTAAGGATTCTTTAGTTGGTAAAGAAGAGGAGAAGATTACAAAGGAAACAGTTGAAGAGAAGGAGAAAGAAGAAAAAAAACCTAAAGCAAAAACTGAAAAGACTATATTCGCAGAAGACAATGTAAGACTACGACCTCTACAACCTCCATATAACAATCCCCATTTAGAGAGAGTTAAACAAAAAATTGACACGTTATTAAAAGAGCCCGAGATTTCTACTGAAAATATTTTAGCAATGGCTAAAGCTAAAGAAGCCGCAGCCAAAAATATCGCAGAAAAAGCTAAATCTAGTATAAAAGAAGCTAAAAGTGAAATGAAAGAAACTGCGGTTGAGAAAAAAGATGAAGTTATCAAGAAAGGAGAAGAAATGACTGCTGAAATACGTTCTGAAGCCACTAAAATTGTTGACAGCATCATAACCCCTGTCGAGGAACCTGAAAAATTACTCGAAAAAGCTAAAGATGATACAAAAAAAGCTATAGAGCCTGTCGTTAAAGTTGTAAGTGAAAAGAAAAAAGAGATAAAAACGGAAGTCAGTGAGAGAATAACCGAGACGTTGGTTCAAGGTGGGCCGGAAGTCGATGTGCAGAGTTCTAATTTTTCAACGCCTGGGGAAAAGATGGCGCTGAAACCGTCCGGCGGGAGCGCATCGGATAAATCGCACAGCAATGGCGGGTAAGTTATTTATATGTGGCTAATTTAAAAATAGGATATAACTTGACGGCTGATTAGCGCAGTGGGCAGCGACCCTGAGCTGTGGATTCGATTCCCACCGCGTCAACAATGTCCAACAGCTGCTGTTGTCCCTTCTATAATTTCCCCACCCCTACCTTAACCCCTACCTGCAGTCCCTTGAGGCCCAAGGACAAGTTCTTAATAATTTTCCTTTTCAAAATATAACTTTAAAATAGTGAAAATAAAAGAAAACTCCGAATAATTAATATATATTTTTTTAATAATTAAAAAATTAAGATCGGGAAAAATATTTTTTTTAACATTTTTCTATATGCTGTTAAAAACACTTTTAAAAAATTGATATGAAGATTCATTGACTGGCCCTGGATTCCGAGGTAGAAATCTAACGGCGCTCCACTATAAACAAATTTTAACAAAGCTTAAATATTTTGTTACAACATTATTTAAAATACATTAAGCCGGGTAACTGAAATAAATGATAAGGGAAAGTCATTAAATATAAAAATAATAATTTTATAACATTTTCATCAGTGTTGAAAACATGTAACAAATCAATCCATTGCCGGCCCAATATAAGGATCAGGTATAGATAATAACTCAAAATCAGTGGCGTGCATAGAGAAGAAGAAAATCTCCAGTACGATCTACAAATACTTTTATAACTCTTACAATGCCTATCCTTAAGAGTTTTGTAACTTGTACTGGAGATTTTCTTCATTTTATATCCTTTGCATACCCTGTGCATACCCTCTATGCACGCCACTGCTCAGAATAAGATGGATTTAGCCCGTAGTCCACCACACTGGCCAACTGCGGATTTTTAGACTTCACACGCCTTTGAGAATGTAATGGAGACCTCTCAAGCACGCACGTTTCCTCACCATGTTTTACTTCAACGTTAAAGCAAGCTAACGTTGTCTGGAAGAGATCGCTTTAGTGGTAAGACCGCCTTTGCACGCTCTATTTTCAATACTGTTTCTTCTGTATATGTCTTTACTTTGTATAAAATGAGTGTGTGCAAAAGTTTTCAAACAAACAAAAAAACTTAAATAAAATTAAATACACATTACTCCGAGAAGCTAGAGGTTGTCGGGGATCACCAATATGTTATTAAAATACAGTGTTAGTTAATGCGCATTCTGAATGAATAAATGAATGAAAGAATGAGTACTCTTTTTTTGTGACACCACAGAGAAAATTCACAGAGATACAGAAACAATAAGGTAGAAGGTACAATTTGGCGGCCTTATCGCTATATAGCGATCCCTTCAAAGGCATACAAGAAAATGCTATAGGTAATTGGTAGGTGATACAACATGTATATAAGTAACATATTATGATTTAACCGAATAAACGTATAACATAGTACATATTAAACAACGCATAAATGATACATACAAAAATATAATATATTTTCCATACGTATATATAAATATATGAATATGATAGTGATCATCATATCGACCCATTACCGGCCCACTACCGGGCACCTCCCACAATGAGAAGGGGTTAAGGCCTTAGTCCACCACGCTGGTACAGTGCGGAATGGTGGACTCCACATACCTTATAGAACATTATGTATAACTACACACCGTCGAAGCAAGTGATATTTTTTAATTACTTAAAACGCACATAACTTAGAAAAGTTAGAGGTGCGTGCTGGGATTCGAACTCGGCCCCACGAAAGTGAAGTCGAGCTCCCACTTACTGCGCTATCACCGCTTCTACATGAGAATCAAATCAAATACACAGAAATAAAAAACAAATAAAAATTAAAGAATAAAAGATTCTAAAACATTTCGCATTATTGTTCTAAAACATTTTATAACTCACAATTTAATTTTCCTTTCCATTCATACAAACAATACAACGTTCCCCAAGGTGTATTATTATGTACGTGCAGAAAGTTTTCCCCGTAGATTTGCATCGGTTTTCACTCGCAGATATCGTCGCAAGTTAAGCATGTGGTTTGCATAAACATTGCTAATAACTGCGTTCGTTTTAAACTGGGAAAGTGCGTTTTTAAAACTCTCTAGTTCGTTACTGATGTTTGATAGTACCTGCACGACATGTTGCTGGGAGGTTTTTAGCGTTCCGGTGGGATGTCGCGTAGAAATCAGTTAGGGGGATTAAATATAACTGCCATATTCCCTAATAGCTTAGACTGTAACATCACTTAACAAAAATGTCATTGCAATCAAAGGCTAATTTGGAGTGGAACAATTAAAAAAAACAGCGATGGTATGAAAAATCACATTTAAATTCGAATTGTATTCATAACATAAACGTTCATAGAAGCTTTCTGAGTAAGATTTATGAATTTGTTCTACGTAAAATTGGTACCAGATTTTCCGTAACACTGTCAAACTAAACCTCCCTTTTTTAGTGATTTTCTCATACTCAACATCATATTTTTTGTAAGAAATTTTGAAAAGATCGGAAATATGGTACCTATATTATATTTTCGACCTTCCAAAATTTCTTAATAATTCCTGATAACGTACCAGCACATGAAAAACAGCCGATCTTATAAGTTTATGATGTTTGTCTGTCTGTCCGAATAATCTCAAAAACTGAGCTTACACAGGTTACTTTGTATTTCGAAAATCTAAAGGAGTGAAAGTTGGAGGATTTTTTGAAACTCCCTGGTGTGTTTTTGGAGTAAGCTTATGATTTAGAAACAGCGTAGTTTTAATTTATTTAATGTGAAATAGGGTTTATACTAACCATCTATGAACTACCGCAGATAATCGCACTACTGGTTACTTCTATAGGCAGGTACACGTACTGCTATGGATAACTAGATAATGAATTCGTAGAACGAGAGTTACTGATGTAACTAAATGATTTTTTATCCTAAAGCAGTAATGAATTGAACACCGGAAAAAGAGTTACTGATATAGCTCAACGTATTTCGATCCGAAAGTGAGAATGAACTGGGTACAGACGGTCCCAAGGTACTGCAATATTAACCTCGCACTGGTAATCGTAGCG
The DNA here is from genome assembly GCF_905163445.1 of Pararge aegeria. Taxonomy (NCBI): domain Eukaryota; kingdom Metazoa; phylum Arthropoda; class Insecta; order Lepidoptera; family Nymphalidae; genus Pararge; species Pararge aegeria. The sequence continues at coordinate 1,149,000 of NC_053204.1, read as the reverse complement.
TTGTTAGACCCCTAACTAGGTGGAATGACAACATCAAACGAGTCGCAGGGTGTAAGCTGCTGACTGTAGAACTTGGTACTACATAAGACCCATTTATTTCTTTATTGCAATTTCGGGTTAGTATACAGGTCTTAAACATGTATACTCATACCATACACCTGTGTACAGGTCTTACTTACTTACACGTACAACGGACGGTTCAGGACAACCAAGTACCCAGGAATAAAAAAGGTCTTACTTATATCCATCAATGGCCGTCTTTCATTTGGTGATGAGGACAGATCTTCAAAGATACAGTAACTCCTCAACTGTAGCTACATAATAAAATGATGAGAGTTACTGATATAGCTCAACAATTCCAATCATAAAGTGGCAATGAACTGGGCACAGACGGTCAAAAAAGATGGTTCATGGTACTGTAATAACTAGTTCGCCCCGGTAAACGTAGCGTTGGTAGAACCCAAAGCTCGGGAACGGAACATATCGAACGAGACAGGGGTTATCCGGAGACCGAAGAATTTCGAACTATAGAAGACCTACAATCCGGCGTGTACTGGGTTTCTTACCAGGGTATGCATACAGCAGGAAATTGCATAAAATGGCTAAAATCCTCCTCTTGTACGAGCTATATATAATATTTAGGGTAGGCAGTGCTTTTATGCATATATGAAGTGCACACCACTGTCTGTCAGTTAATAATTAGAACAAAGGTGTTCAATGTCAAAATCAAATATTTCTTTATTCAAATAGGCACATAGATGGCACTTTTGATGCATAAATTACACGCAAAATATGACATGATTGATTTTTTTTTTCTTCGAATATGAAAAGAAAAACACTCGGTAATTTTTTTGACGACCTCCCTTGCACATTGGTGAGCGCTGTGGTTTTAAGTGGGAGAACCTGGGTTCGTAACACGGCAGAGCAATTCGGGACTTTCTAATTTCTGAATTTCTGATCTGGAGGGAGTAATCGGCCATGCCTAGTTACTACAAAGACGGTACAATCTCGCGTAGAAAAAAATAGGGGGTATTTAATATAACTGCCATACCCCTAACAGGTTAACCCGTTACCATCTTAAACTGCATCATCACTTACCAATAGGTGATATTGTAGTTGCTTACTTGTAGTGGAATGAAAAAAATACAATACACGACCCAAGTCCTCGAAGCATTAGACACAAAACACAGTTTTCCTTTTTTCTTTTTTTGCGGCATTCTCGCCAGAATTAAAGAGTGTCTACTGTCCCGTAACAGTTAAGATCGCGCTGTTAGAATTATTCTTTTGTTTTAAGTGAGTTATATAGCTTTGTGTATGTAACCAGGCGCAAACACAGGTTCTCAAAGTTTAGCGAACACCACCCTGTGGATTTGGGTTGAAACCACTTCCGGATCAAGAGGGCCGGGGTTCGATTTCTAGTTCGGGCCAACCAGTGCTATCATAATCATTATCACCTCAATAAATTGACGTCCACTGTTGGACATGGGTCTTTTGTAAATTCCAAAATCCACGGTCCTGAAACGTGGGTTTTCAGCGGCTCCCAATAGCTGTAACTCGTTGGGTTAGGTTAGGTTAAGCAGCTTGGAATACCTAACGTCCTTCGGTTATCCGAGCTATTTGCACCGCCCACACCTATAGCAGTTTATCTTCTTCTTTCTTGTTCATAAGAACTGCAATAGGAAGTTGTAATGTTTATGGATCTTCTCAGAGATAGGAAATAGCTGATTTCAGCTCGTGAAGCCTTCGGTACCGGGAGATATAACTAACTAAGTTATCACTAAAACAAAGTTGTTTCTTTGCTATGAAAGAAGACACCTGCGCTTAAAAGTGGAGCTTGAATCAATAGCCTGCATGAAGATTATACTAGTCATGATTTGATTGCCTCACGAGGTTTAATAAGTAGAGTACTTAACGCAGGGGAATGTTGAATTTTTGAGTTTTTGAATTTTTGGGTGCCCCTAAAACCCTTGCTTTACTCAGAATTCTAGATTCAAGTCGCTGGGGAAATACTCTAAAATCCCGTCATAACGCTCTGGATTTATTCTGGCGCCCATAACGTAAGTCATTGCATTTCCCTCTTAATGAACAATCTACTACTAATTTCATTAACAGCTTATAATTGTCAACTACTGGATTAAATGCCTCTTCCAACGAGAAGATTTTCTCATAATCACCACTGTGGGCGAACGGGTTCGTTACCGCAAAAGATGGTAGTAGTAAGAAAATGCTGCTGTCTGTTCTCCGTTATACTGGCACTACTAAGTATTAATTTAATTTATTAAAAAAGATTTTTTCGATAAGTGGTGGGCCGTGGTCCCTAAACTTTGGGAGCCTATGTGTTGAACTTTGCAAGTCTAGCCAATCTTGAGCTGAAGCATTATAGTCCTTATTCCTATTGCAATAAGAACTAGCAATGACGTGGTTTTGGACTCCGGTCATCGTATCGAGCGGAGAATGGCGTGACCGCCTTACCTATTAGCATACTATACACGTAGGGTTGCCACTTTAAGCTTTTATAAATTAAAAAAATATTAAAATGTATATCTATTCCATGGCAAGTGAAAACTCTACAAAATTGTGGTGATAATACGAAATTGTACAGAAGACCTGTTTAAAATCTGAAAAAACTCAATTTTCGCTAAGGTTCTAACCGAGAGTCGAATCCGAAATTTCTTATTTTACGACACCTACTACCTCACCACGTTATTTTATAAAACGTATGCTATACAACCACTAGCGTCGTCCTGTGTGAAATATACCCACAAATTCATCCAAATCGGTTTAGCTGGAGTTAGGTGACAAAAACAAGTACAAAAGAATAATAAATACGACTGAGTAATATAATGCTGGGTAATAAATTATAACCAGGTTTAATAAATAAAGCATGTCACTAAAAGTTCAGTTTAATAACATTTTAAAATCAAATTACCCAATTAGCAAAAATACACACCTCTTTTACTCCCGTTCAAAAGACAGCCTGTGCTTTAGAATTAAATAAGAATGCCCGTAAAAACTTTGTATCGACTGTCGACAGATTAAAAGAATGGTTCCCCAGCAATTTTCTATCGACTATCGATAAGTTAGATAAGGCATTTTAACATAATTTAGCCCGGTTTACTTTTAATTTCCGTTGCGTATTCTGCCTAAGCGATTAATTTTCGCCAGCCCTATGGTATTATGCGGTTAGGTTTAATACAGGTTCTGAAAAATTACTTTGTTTAATTAAATAATTGTTTATAAGGCTTGAACTTTACTTATATAATATTGATTATTTGTTTACTTCGTTCTCAGAAATTAGGAGATCCTCGGTCGCCAACGCCACGCTCTAAAGTTAAATAACTTTCAAAATGGAACCAAATAAGTGTTTTGACAGTGAAATCTAAATGTGTTCGTTAAATGTGACTCTTATTCCCTATTTATCAAAGATTGTGCGATAATACTAACCAACTAAAAAAAAACTCTCCTTAAAATATTGTATCTAAAGATCCAAGAATAAAAACAATATAATCGTTATTAATTTTTTTATTGACAGAGTGCTTTCCTTAAGATCAGGCAAAGGGTCAGTTATATGCAGCCTGACCTAGAATATATATAGTGTAATAGAAACAAAAATATGAATCAATTATACAATATTGTTCTTTCTTTAGTTTTCGTTAAACTTTTCTCACCGTTGTCACTTTTAGAAGCTGTTTCGTTTAGTTTGGTCGTGGATTTCGATTTCGCAGATGAAATTTTGCTTAATTTTCTGCTCAAAAGGGTTTTAAAACTAAACTTCCATATGAAGGAACAAAGCTACAATAATGTATGTCCAATAGAGGTTTTTGAGATATATTGATTTTTTGATGCCTCTACGAGCAAGCCCTCGGCTGCAATCCCACCTGATGTAAAGTGATAAACGATGATGCTGTGTAAGACGGGCTTACTATTCCGACATATTAAAGGCCCATTGCCTATGTATAAAGTCGAAAATGGCATAAAATGGCGAAATGCTCCTCTGCTGCCAGTTATATGAAAATGTTAGGGTAGGCATCGCTTTTGTGCATGTATGAAGTGCACGCCACTGCTTTCGTGTAGGAGAGAAACCTTTTTGGAGCGTAAATAGTCCCACCAAATAAATATATAAAAATACTACGACAATACACACATCGCCATCTAGTCCCAAAGTAAGCGCAGCTTGTGTTATGGGTACTAAGATAACTGATGAATAATTTTTATGAGTAATATACATCAATACTTATAATTATAAATAAACACCCAGACACTGAAAAACATTCATGTTGATCACACAAATATAGACCAGTTGTGGGAATCGAACCCACGGCCTTGGACTAAGAAAGCAGGGCTGCCCACTGCGCCAATGAGCCGTCGGAATCAGTATGGTTTAAGCCGTCGTTTACCACGCTGGCCATGTGCGGATTGGTGGACTTCACACGCCGTTGAGAACGTTATGGAGAACTCTCAGGCATGCAGGTTTCCAAACGATGTTTTCCGTTTAAAGCAAGTGATATTTAAATTGCTTAAATTAAAAACGCACATAACTCCGAAAAATCCGGGAATGGCCGAAGCCTTACCCACTAAGCTATCACCGCTTTATAATCATATTATGAAAGTGATAATAGAATCCAAGTCAGACACCGCAATACCCTAAATCCAGGCTGGTACGGACTAAGAGTTTCAAGATAAAAAATCAATATGTAAAATATATCAGTTAGACGCGGACTCGAACCTAGAGCCCCGTGATTTGTTGTTGAACATAGTAACCACTACGCCAACGAGGCAGTTAAAATAGTCGCTAAAAACATACCTAATCATCGTATTTTTTTAGTCTCACGAGGTGTGAAAATTTGAGTATTAAACGCAGGTAGACCTTATATATTTTGTCTTCGTCGCTACACTCAGGATATATCCCGGCGCTCTTAACGTAAGAGATTGCATTATCCCCTTTGTTGAACAATCAATTAATTCACTGATGTCCATTAGTATACACTTCGCAGTCAATTAAACCTCTATGCAATTAAACGTATTTCCCTGTTAACTAACGTCTTCTGCGCACACTTTCACCCCACAATCTTGAGTCTCTAGAGTCCAGTGGCTCCTTAGGACTCGTTTGGCGTCGTATGTCCATCACCTAGATGACACTCCAGCACCCGCCCTTCAGCCTTTTATTTTAATTCCTATGTGCTATACGCCCCGTCCATTGCCCTTTTTAACTTTGCTAAGTATTGAAGATTTTCTTTATCTCTCACCATCATCTCAAAATAATAAATTATATAACTAAATTTAAAAATACTCACGACACGAAATAATATAAATGTGTTTATTATTTGATACCTATATTGAAAAAATATGTAATCGGCCATTAGTTTTGGGGGCCATCTTAAACGGATTTTATAAAACATAGCTAATTTGCCTTTTAAACAAATCTTTCAAATCGGTTCGAGAGCTACGATGGGACACACACACACACAGACAGCAAAGTCAAAATTATACCACCCCGTAGTTTAAAAAAAAAAGTATCAACTATTCGCGCAAAAGGCGAAGTAGATTAAAAGAATCTAAGAAAGAAAAAAAATCTAAGAACCTCCCCGTTTTTATACATCTGTGAAAAAAAAAGTCAATGTTATGTTTCACTCGTTACCAACGGAACCCCAGAAAAGTTTTCAAGAAACGCTCGCGTTTCAAACAAATTCTTTGCGTTAACAGATCGCATAGCACTCGATTCAACCCCTGTACTAACGACCCTTAAAGAATTAGTTCACGCTAGTTCGACCTCGGTCGCCAACGCCACGCGTCGTTCTAAAGTTAAATCACTTCGAAAATGGCGCCAAATAAGTGTTTTGACAGTGACATCTAAATGTTTTCGTTATCTGTGACCCTTATTCCCTATTAATCAAATATTGTGCAATAATACTAACATAATTAAATAACTACTACAAATTAAAGGAAAAACTGAACATAAAATTGTATCTGAAGAATAATATAAATATAATAAAAACAATATAGTAAACGCTTCCCTCAAAACTAATAATAAAATTGTATTCTACAGCGATAATAATTTGTTTATTCACTGGGTGTTTTTTTTAAATCAGGCAAAGGGTCAGTTATATACAGCCTGACCTAGAATACAAATAGTGTAATAGAAACAAAATATGACTCAAAACAGGACAGTTTATATTTTGCCAAACGAACTATTGCCGAAACGCTACATGGATGATGGGTAAATACTACACACGCCCCGCTATTCAGTTACTTTTCTGACAGTTGCTATCTTTGACCCGTCATATCAGCCCATTGCCGGCCGCAGCTGAAGCAAGTGATATTTTAAATGCTTCAAAACGCACATAACTAAGAAAAGTTAAAGGTTCGTACTGGGATTTGATCTCTCAAATCCACACAAATTTGAAATAAGTAAACAATGTTCCCAGTCAACTTATGCGACTTGTATGTATACAACTACTTGGCAACTGTTTGAAAAAGTTACTGAATCCCGAAGCAGGGCTTTGGTTATTGTCTATGGTATTCAAATCTTAACCGACCCTACTGCATCGCAGAGTTTGTATCCTCTCTCCTTCCATAGATGTTTAGTAAATTTTTCAGGCACAATAAGAGGGTTATCCGATCAGAATATAACCCTAATAGATTATTTATTTATTTCCCATTTTACATTTTTAATTGCAATTGCAGCATGTTATGTAAATTTTAATTTATAATTTAAAAAATTTGAGAAGCAGGACAAAGATTGTATTCATTTTTACTTAAGTTAAAAAGTTACGAAGATAAAAAGGGTATTAGCCTTTTTTTATATGTGTACTTATTACCAACTCATTCTTAATGTTGTAGTTAAACTTGATGTTTTGGATTTAGTTTATTTTTATGGCCTACCTGACCCACCCTTTTTGGGTCACCCTAAGTGGGTAATCATTGGATTTTCAGGAGCTTAAACACATTGCCATTTTGCAACCTTCCTGGTTTGATTATCGTGTTTAACTACAGATCCGCAGTTCAGGATAAAAATTGACATCGATTTTAGTAGTAGTAGAGCATTTTGTGACAGAGCTCGTCCGGTGAATCACTACAACATGCTTATTTCTGCCACTAAGCAGCGTTGCAATGCTGTGTGGCGATCTGAAGGGCGTGGTTGCGGTGTAATTATAGGCACATGAGGCTGAACACCTACGTCACATATTTATGGACAGTGGCGGCACGTTGCAGGACGCATTCCGTGCATGCTCTGCGAAATGTCGCGAGGCGATGGTTTCCACTTACGAGGTGGACCATTTGGTTGGTCAACATCATCATAATTTATTACCGGTCCACTACTGGACACGGGTCTCCTCCCACAATCAGAATTGTGAATGTAAAAAAATGAATGTTTTCCGTCGAGAAATTTTCAGTACAAGCCTGCAGATAGAAAATTCGGCGTTGTAATGCGTTAAGCCTAACTAGCATGCGATAATAACTTAAACCTGCCTACTTGCATGGGAGCAGCCTGGTGGGTCAACGCTGATGTCCTCTCTCATAAAGTAGAAATGAAACTGAAATGAAATGAAATTTGCGTGATAAAATGCTCCGAACAAAATAAAAAGTCGCAACTTATCCGCAACCCCAACATACAAAATTTGGTCAATTGTATATAAACAATCTAGTTCTGAGGCTTAAATTGCAGAAATTCATCAATTGAATTATTTTATTATTCAAATGATTTTTTTTTTATTAATTTAAGAATACATTGCTCAAAAGCCACTTTTTCGATGTATTCTTAAATTTTTGATACGGTAATTCGGCTATTGATTTTATAGAGAAAGCCTTTGCCCAGAAACTTATGAGTTCGCGTCTCTGATGACCTTGACATGCACGTGACGTAATGCGCACGACTAGCGACGCGTAGAACAAAGACCTGTTTACATGTGTACACAATTATATTTTATATACTAGACTGTATCATATGCGTGTTTGACTCATTGGATGGATAAAATCTTGGGATTTCGCGTCACTGACTTTTGTTATTTCATTGTTTTGAGTTTTTACTTATGTAGTTATTCAATTTATTGGACTTTAAAACTTAGAAACTGATACAATGATTTAATATGTCACTATAAAACTCAGAACATTAATTTTCAATGGCAGCGCCTATAGTTCGCATCAGCTGACCGTGTAGTGTATAGGCTAGCACTCATTTGTGCCAGTGCTCCATAAAATACCTATTCAGAATCAACGATAATAAAATATTGTTTTCAGTTTTTTAATATGTGTATATCATCTAAATAATTGTAAAGTATTATGTATGTCGTACTCTAAGATACAGATTTCAATAAAAATATAAGTTGTAGACCTAATCTACTTTTATCATTTCCCAATATCCCATTTTTCAAGTATAAAGTTAATATTGATGAAGCTATTTTATACCCTCAATGAAATATTATTCCGAAAATTTTTAGTTAAATGACTGTAATGTGAAAAAACGTTTCAATTTTACCGTGGTTTCATAAAACCACACAATCCTTTTTTTTTTTTAATTACGATATATTAAGAAATAAGTGACATTTAAGCTAATTGTTTTAACCTACATATTATAATGTTTGACCCAGATGTAATCATATCGTAAGTTCCGTTTAGTAATGTCGCATTGCCCGGTTTTCACCAATAGCGTGTATAAGGTGTTGGTTACTCAAGGTGAGCTACTTAGGCGAAAATTAAAGAAAACGCATACTTACTTTCGTTAAATATTAATTTTAAGGTTTATGATCACGCTAAAGGTTCTGTAGCTTTGCTACCAGATTCGCTCACTCGCAATCGGGGAGTCGCTTTCGAGTATGGAAATTCTTGAACATCGGAGTAAAATGGATCTCATTTGCATAATATTAAAGCTCAAATTTACCTACAATTCTTTCGCTCGGGCCTTAGCAATCGAGTATTCGTTTTAGAGTATTAAACTGTATCGTTAAATTGAAATGGAGCTATTGTCACTTATTTCTGAGTCGCAAATGATAGAATCTGGGCCCATAGTCTTCGGACACGAAAAATTTTATTAACATCGTGTCCCAAAAATTGGTCTTGTCGTCTGGTGACCCAAGAGTTGGCGCTTATTTAGCCCAACGGCTAAGTCAAGCAATTCAAAGGGGCAATAGCGCCAGCATTTTTTATACCATGCCCATAAGTGAACAGTTAAACGGATTATATTTATTGTAAATATTAATTTTGTTTGTAATTATTATTAGATGATATAGAATAGAAAAAAGACAAGGAAAACAGTAATAGTACTTAGTGCTAGGGTGCAAAGGCGGCCTTATCACTTAAGTGATACTTTAAAGGCCAACTGAGCTAGCGACGCCAAATAATTTATGTTTTACAAACAGAATGCTATTAAGATACATTTTACTCCCATGTTCTAGTATTTCAATACTCGAATGCGAACGAGCTAATCTTAACGTCGAAATCGTACCGGAACGCTAAATCGCTTAGCGGTAGGACGTTCGCGATAGGGTGGTAACTAGCCACGGCCAAAGCCTGCACCAATACTAAATTTTTACTATTTATTTTATAGATTCGGGGCCGCGTCCAAACTGTTAAGGTAACATAAAGACAGATGATTTTATAAAGTGTTGTGTGCATGTTGATTACTCCGTTGGTCTTGTAGCTAGCATGTCACAGATCACAAATCCTCGGTTCGATTCCCGGGTCGAGCACAAAGGATAAGTAAAGTAAGGTATTGAGTTTTCCTGCTAACGATATCTCGGAGTCAGGCCCGGTTATTATTACCTAACCTAAGATGGTCTTCTCTACGGTTTGCCCAGCTGTGGGCATTAAAAGCTGACAGTAGTGATTATGTTGTGTGCATGTATGAAAAATTGCATGCTTGCAAGGCTTTCCATGTGTACAATTAATTGTAATGTTAAATGTTCCAATATAAAGGCAATAAGGTATAGATAGGTAGCCTGCTAAAGATAAGGTCGCCTTATGCATGAAGTTTGATGTTTTGAATTGTACTTTTATTACCGTTTAATATGCAATAAAGTTGTTTAAATAAATAAAACTCACATCCTGGGGTAGCCGGAAGAGATCTCTTATAGAGATAAGCTTTCCTTTGTACACTTGTCTTGTACATGTATCTTATGTTCACAATCACAATTTATGGTACATAAATAATAAATAAATAAATAAAAGTGAATAAAAACAAATAATATAATATGAGCCATTGCTCATACTTAATATTATATAACTAATAATTCCTCATAATATCAACCCATTACCGGGCACGGATCTCCTCCCACAATGAGAAGGGGTTAAGGCCTAGTCCACCACGCTGGCCTAGTGCAGATTAGTGGACTTTACAAAACTGACTGACAGACTTTACAAAAGACTTTACTTTAGTGGACTTTGAAAACATTATGGATAACTTTCAGGCATGCTGGTTTCCTCACGACTAATCTACCTCATTTGTCTAATGGTTAATGTTAGACATTCGTTGATGAGATCCTAGGTTCCATGCCCAAGTAAAAGTTGGCCTTTTCTGTTACCACTAGTTCTTCGTTATAACGCCAATGTATTACACCTTAAGCCGCCGGTCTCGGTTAAAAACACTTATGAGACTAATCCTCGAAACCCGCCACTTTGCATTGGAGCAGCGTGTTGGGCTTGAGTTTTCAATCCTTTTTTCTATAAGAGGGCCTCTAGCCAGCAATGGGGTACTCAAAGCTCAGGATGATTATTAACTCATTTTTTTTCTAGATTTCCTCAAAGCACCGGCACCACGCCAAAACCACCCCCCAGAGCGCATCGTGGTAGCAAAGAAAAAACCCCGCCATCAGGGTCTGATCAAACCCCAACCCAACCCAAGCCAAACATCTGTGTGCGACTGATGGGTAAATGCAAGACTAAATGCTGCCCTTGTTGCTTGAAAAAAGGGCCAGAACGCTTAGAAGAAGATGGCGATACGTCAGAAAGAGAGGAAGAAGCAGATGGGAATGAGAAAATAAAGTTCTGGAAGAAAATGAACTGCTTTAAAAAGAAAGTACCTGAAGAGGAAGTTGAAATCGCCGCGGGAAAAGTAAGTACAAACCAAAATAAGGACAACTATGCAAAGGGCCATCATAGGCTTTTAACCTTTTATGGACTACCTTTTTCCTATACTTTTTACAGGAAAAAAAACAACGACCCCTTTATAAAATCATATATAATAATTACTTGACGACCGATTGGCGCCGTGAGCCTGCTTTAGGAGTCCACGGCCGTGAGTTCGATTCCCACAACTGGAAAATGTTTGTGTGATGAACATGTTTTCTAGCGTCTGGGTGTTTAAAATATATAACTATTGAATATCTTCTTAATACTATATTACGGTCAGCCTAAGTGGGTGAGGCTTCGGCTTCCCTTTCGAGCGGCCGAGTTTGACTCCCGGCACGTACTTCTAACTTTTCGGATGTACGTTTTATCACTTGTTTTAGCGGTGATAGAAAACATCTTGAGAAAACCTGCATGCTTGAGAGTTCTCCACAGTGTGCTCAAAGGAGTGTCAGTGGACTACGGCCTTAACCCCTTCTCATTATGGGAGATCCATGCCCGAGTAGCGGGCCGATATTTGGATATGATGATGATAATGAATACCATTTTTATCCATTGTTATAGCATTATTGAATCCACTTTTATCCCAGACGCAAAAAGGACGAGATGTTATAAGTCTAACTCGTGTTTGCGTGTCTGTCTGTGGCGTGCAAACGTATGAACCTTAATTTCCGTTTCTTAATTCCTGTTAATGTTTGGTCTTTCCTACAGGGCACGACGATAGAGTTCGAAACGGAAACGAAGCGGAAACGCAAACTGCGCGACATTCTCTGCGCGTGCTGCCGTCGTCAACGTGTCGCCGACGTGTCGGAGCCGCCGCTACACGCCGGGGTGACGCCGCCCGTCGGCTCGTCCGACGTGGTGAAGGAGGCCGGCTGCTGCGGGAAGCGGAAGGAGGCGGAACGACGGGACAGCATCCTGAGTGACCAACCACCCTCCACGTAAGCATCTCTGACCACTAAGTATACTAGGTCTTTTGGATCCGGGTACTCGGACATCCTAATCCTAGCTAATTTTAATGCGCTTAATTTATGACATAGATTTAGTTAACAGGCCGTAAAGTAACTTAGGCTACTTTTTATCCCAGGAAAATTAACGGTTCCCAAGGGATTTGTAAAAATCCGTATTAGAGCTGTGCAACTTAAAACCTAATATTTTTTGAGTAAACCACTGCCATACCTTTTGCTGAAAGAAATCAGATGCAGCCCGAACATCACATGCAAAATTAAAATCATGTGACTCCTGTCACTTTAATAGGTACACGTCGCGTTCCGAACGCACTATGCACGTGTCGGTCTTTTATCTCCAATAGGGTTGTCATAAGTAAACACTTTTGTGTGTTGTTTTGAATTCATTTTTATTTAAAAATAAATAATTCTTTGATTTAATATTTTGATTCCTTATGAAATATACTGATGCACCATTCAACAGTATTTCGTAATTCCGTTACACGTTGTATACAACAATAAAGTTAAATAAAAATCTATCAACAATAGACTTTATATTTATGCTTGGTGTGACTTATTGTTATAATACTATCTAGGACTGATTTAGGACCTTAATGTTTTTTCTGTTGCCATAATCCGTTATCTTAACTGTACACAACTGTCAGTGGCGTGCATTTCATACATGCACAAAAGCACTGCATACCCTAAAATGGATATATATCTCGTATAGCGGAAGGATTTATGCTGTTTTATGCAATTTTCCTGCTGTATGCATACCCTGGTATGAAACCGAGTGCACGCCACTGACTGTAACAAAAGTTATTTTTTGGTTGTAACCGCGTAATTGTAACAAAAGTCTATGCATTCAAAATTACCGTTATGAAGGCAGAATTTATTTTATTGTAGAACGTTTGCCTCTAGGTGCTGCAACAACCGGCTGTGTCGCTGGATCAGGGGCGCCTGCAGGAGACAACCCACCGTGGCGGAGTCGGGCAGCCGACGCACCAGTCTCTTCTCCAAAAACAAGAGTCTCTCTCCCACTCTACCTCCTGAGGTAAGACTAAATCATTTCACCAAAAACAACAGGTAAGATTTAGGTTTTGGGCTATTTTATTAGCTTTTGATACCAACTGCTTGAGATCGTGGCTTAAGATTCGATTTAAATATCATCATCATCATATCAACCCATTAACGGCCCACGGACCTTTTGAGAACAGTATGAAGAACTCTGAGGCATGCAGGTTTCCTCACGATGTTTTCCTCCACCGTTGAAGCTAGTGATATTTTAATAGCTTAAAAAACGCACATAACTTAGCAAAGTTAGGGGTGCATTGGCAACAATGCTCAGCGCTGATTTTCAGTCTGCTCCTGTATCAAACCGAGCAAATAACCGCGTCGCCCGTTGAGTTATTATAGAAGTTAGAGATTTTAATAAAAAAAATCACAGAAAATTTATGAAATAAACTGTTAAAAAATAACAAATAAAACGACCAGATGAGATGAGACCAAAGAACAAATATAATATTTTTAACAATAAAAAGTCAAAAAGAGGTATAAAAATCAATATAAAAAAGGTCGAAAATAAACAAAACAACAAATAAATTGATAATCTGAATGAATGACTTATTTATTTATATCAAACAGAGATTTTTAAGCTAAGGTAAAATATCTTTAGTTTATGTTTGACTACTATTTCCTTTATCACCTTAAAAAAACTTTATCCTTAAATAAAAAATCGATAGTTGGAGAAAATATCACGAAAGAATAAACCTTGAAGTGACCGATAGCTTTAATTGCGTGACAAAACGGCTTCGTTTACATATAAATAGAAAATACCGTAATACAAAAAAAATAGTTCGTATAACAAAATGTCACAGACATTCAACATTACTTTGCATTGTATATTATTAAAAAGATATTGTGCGCTAGTGATTACCGAGGACTAAGTCCGCGGTTATTTAAACGACCTCCCTGGCACATTGGTGAGCGCTGTGAATTTAATTAGGAGGTCCTGGGATCGATTCCCGCCAGTTGTAATTTAAAAATTTATAATTTCTGAATTTTCTCTGGTCTGGTCTGGTGGGAGGCTTCGGCCGTGGCTAGTTACCACCCTATCGACAAAGACCAATTTAGTGTGGTGCGATTTCGCGTAGAAACCGATTTGTGATATGACTACCATAGTCCCTAACAGCTTAACCCGCTACCATCTTAGACTGCATCATAACTTACCACCAGGTGAGATTGCAGTCAAGGGCTAACTTGTAGCGAAATTAAAAAAAAAACAAAATGGTACCTAGCTGACGCCTTCTCCACTAGGCTATCAACGATATTGGTTCACCTAACGTATGGACAAATTATTGTGGCTAGTAGTTAATTTAATACTTCGATTAACCAATTAAATTAAATGATAGGAATTTCAGATTAAACAACAAAATCGTAAGGCGGAAAAATAAAGCTGCAACTGATGGTCATTAAGGAATAAACACCTATAATTTATGGTCGAATCATACTTTTTGTTGGTACTTGCACACGAATGTCACGCGTGACCTCACCATGTGACTAACTCAAGAAATTTCACTCAGGGCCACTTCATTCCAGTATTTTCATTGCAAACTTCGCGGTATAATAAAAATAATTTGGCCACTTCGCAACTTTTATAGAAAACTCATTTTATTCATCTTCGTGATCATATCGACCCATTACGGGCCCACTACAGAGCACGGGTCTCCTCCCACAATGAGAAGGGGTTAAGGCCGTAGTCCACGCTGACATAGTGCGGATTGGTGGACTTCACACACCTTTGAGAACATTATGGAGAACTCTCAGGTATGTAGGTTTCCTAACGATGTTCACCTTCACCGTTGAAGCAAGTGATATTCTCATTGATCAAAACGCACATAACTTAGGAAAGTTAGAGGTGCGTTCTTTGATTCGATCTCGCTCCCCATAAAGTGCAGACGAAGTACCACCCACTTGGCTTATTCGATTACAAGTTAGTAACTGGTTCGTTGGTCTAGTGGTAAATGTGCAACTAAAGATCACGAGCTCCTGGGTTCGAATCCGGGTCGAGCCAAAAATTATAAAAGACATTGTCTATTAAAGAATTTGCAGTACCAGCCTGGAGTTAGGAAATTGGCGGTGTCACGGAGAGCACGTTAAGCCATCGGTTCTGGTTTTCATCATTTACTTGTGGTAATATTCGTTAAAGCCCACCAACCCACATTGAACCAGTGTTGAGGGTCTATGCTCTAAACCCGTATCCTTTGAGAGGCGAGGCATGTGCAGCTGTACGGCTTTAATAGACTGCAAATTATGATGAGTTAGCTTGACTGTGATCTCATTCTCACTCACTCCATCCCACTGTTGGGCACATTCCTCCTATTTTACGACTGGCGCAGTGGGCAGCGGCACTGCTTTCTGAGTCCAAGGCCGTGGGTTCGATTCCCACAACTGAAAATGTTTGTGTGATGAGCATTAAGTGTTTTTCAGTGTCTGGGTGTTTATATGTAATTTCTAAGTATTTATGTATATATAATTCATAAAAATATTCATCAGTCATCTTAGTACCCATAACACATGCTACGCTTACTTTGGGGCTAGATGGCGATGTGTGTATTGTCATAGTATATTTATTTATTTATTTATTTAAAAAAATAGTTGTTAATAAAAAATTGTTTACCCAAATAAATAAAATTACTCTAAACGCCATTCGGGCTGAAGCCTTCTTTTAGGGGCAGTATTATTACCCCTGTGTCAGAAGACACCGCTCTTCCATAACAAGAAATAAACATTAAAACGAGGGTAGGTATACAAACAAAAAACAATTTGTGATGATATTAGAAATAATAGACATGTTACACAGGAGAAGATAAGTTAACTAGAATACAGTATAACTGATTTCTCTGGCTGAATTGTGTGGAGCTGTAGTGGAAATGGATGGACGCTGTGGGTGCTGGAATGGTGGCACCGCACAGTTGAACACTGCGTTGGTTGGCCACCAACGAGGTGGAGGGGGGGCAAGCGGCCCAACACCGAAGATTGTGGAACTCCCTACATAATACTAATGTCCAGCAGTGGACGTCAATCGGTTGAAGTGTATAGACCCACCACGTTACATTACTCGGATGTAGGTTGGCACTTGGCAGGCTTCATATACAATACGTCATCATCATCACATCAACCCATTACGGGTCACACGGGTCTCCTTCTACAATGAGAAAGAGTGAAGGCCGTAGTATATCACGCTGGCTCAGTGCGGTTTGGTGGACTCATGCATGCAAGGGATATTTTAATTACGTAAAACGCATATAACTTAGAAAAGTTAAGGTGCGAGCTGAGATTCGAACTCGGCCTCCCAAAAGTGGAGATCTTACCCAATGCGCTATCACCACTTCCCACTGCTATCAACAATACAATCGAAGTAAATTTCCTTTCCAGTGATTTTGATCTTAAAAATGTATGAACTGCTCAAGAAAATATGACTTCATTGACATCTCTTCATATGAGGACTTTAAATTTGTACGTAGCTTTAGGTGTATTATGATTAAAATGTAACCAAAAAGCAGGCCATAAAGTAAGGAACTATTAAAAATAGAACAAAATTGCGTGTGCGCGTACCGTTAGTTTGTTTATTGATACAATCTACTGACATTTATAAAGAGTTTTAAAAAAACGCAACCTACTTTCATATGTTATTTACTAGAAATGATTTGAAAGTATAAGTAGGTACCTTTAATCAACCCTTGTACTTACTTATTGCGAATGATTTGCTGTACCTTTAGTATAAGATTTGTACTTGCAATCCTACGACATCCTCGTTATTCGTTTTCCAGTATCAAAACGTCAAGTAAAATTAAAGTTATATCCGTAGTTTTAAAATACAACATCATTCACACTTGTTAATATTGATTAATACGAAGTATGTAATGTATGTAGTAAAGATAATAGGGCATAGGACAGCACCCTGTGGCACGCCAGGTCTGTAAGATTGGGCTGTAAGATGAAAAGTGACTTTCAGCGTTAACACGCAGTTTCCAACCGTGTATTAGCTGTGAGACTGTAAAACCTTTTGGTGAAACCTTTTTCAACTTGATGACACCTAAAAGCGTGTGATGAAAGGTGTTGAAAGCCTTACCAAAATCAAGTCAATTTTGCTTGTCATCACAAATCTTGACCAGCGTGGAAATCTGATTGGTATTGGCTAAAGAACACTGCAAAAGTGGACCTTGTAAAAGAAACAAAAAGTTGATGCGGTGATAGACTTTAGAGAGAAACGGAAATTTTGACATTAGCGAGAAATAGTTATAAGATTCTTGATTATTGTCGAGTAAATATCGTAGCTTTTAGCGGTCAGCGTTGTGATTTTAAGTTTTGTAATGTAGCCCTGGTACAGATTTCTTTATTCCTTTTTCAAAGTACGACCGATAAAATAAATAAACCAGGTCGAAAGCGAATTTCCTGGCTGCAAATTCGCTACAAGTGGTTTAACAAGTCTCTGTTAAGAGCAGCGGTTAGTAATGTTCAGTTATCTCTAATGGTTGCCTCTGATAGGAGATAGCAGTAAAAGAAGAAGATCGATTGCTTTATATAAATACATTTAGCACAGCTCTGCTCTAAGGTAAGATAGACGCCTACAAATTAATTAAGCGTAGGAAGGAACTGGGAATTTGAACGTCATACCACCATTCATTAATTTTTCCACGTAGAAATCGATATACTCAGAATGATCAGCAGTTTTCTTTGACTACAATTCCTTAGTATTGGTTACGCGTTATTGGCGTAAGGTTGTCATAATCATTAAATTCTGAAATACTTTTTAATCTACTTCAGTTTAATCATTGTTATATCGTACTTCAAAGAAAAATTATTTACTTTTATTTTTACATTACCTTCTTCTGTTAAAAAAAACTACTACTGATAATATAGGTGGTAAAAACTAACACGCTATTTACAAGTGCTCATATTCCATTCTACCCAGGAATTGTTTAGAGCTCAGCACTCTTAACTGTAGACGAGTATTTATAATATTCCTACGAAAAACGTTCTATTTAGGCAAATACTATTTTGTGAAAACTAAGAACACCATTATACCGTTCCGAAAGCTCTATGACAACTTCCATCGAAATTCCTTGTGTCTGCAGACGAAAGTTTTCGACCAGTATTTCCAGTATATATTCCAGTTTATTTGAAGAACAGAGCATGATGCCTCATAATAATAGGTAATAACTTAGAGTCAAGCGAGCGATGTTGAAGGCTTTAACAATCTCTCCGTGATATCCAAATGAAAAGATCCATATTATCAACATAGCTCAACGAGTAACAAAGTGGCAATACGCGACATTGTGTAGTGAATACGGAAGACCAGTCTACATTGAGGTCCTAATGTGCTGCATACAGAAAAATGCAGCTACTAAGTTGACAGAAGACATCTAAGGAGTCTCACGGAACTGGATACAGAACTATTTCGGCAATTTCTACGAAAGACCCATTGACAGGCAGTGGATTGTCCATCGGTGAAGTCTTAGCCGATAACTAATTACATTTCGTCAATTTATAATTTACTAATTAGCTGGCGAGAAAAATTAAAATTTCATACTCAACTTACTACTAAGTTTAATAAAAGTATCTTAAATCAAATAAAACGAAATTTATAGAATCACAAAGCATCGATTGTGATACCTTATAGAATAAATGTGATTTCACATAGTAAGTTACAGTTAATAACTAAATAATAATAGCATACAATACAATTTAAGAATGTCTATATCTGCAAGAAGTTCAGACGAGATCCAAGAATCAGTGAAAAAACCCAAAATAGTCGTGTCTAATGGCCGGAAACGAGATATTATACTGTTTGACGATTATGACGAGGTATTATCCAATATAAGAGCCACTTATTGTTATTATTTCATGTACAGAAACACTGTTATAATGCTAGATAATTTTCTTTTTTTTTCTCTAACCTCACAATATGTAGGGTTTGCACAAGACATTGTACTCCCTCAATCTCAACTCATTGTCCACTTTTGCATATTCTTTTTTTTATAGAAATTCATCCAACTTTTCAATGGTGTTCCTCTACTCCTTTGTCTTTTCACAAACATGTATTACATTATTTGAGTGATCTGATTTTCTTCCCTCCACTGTCATGCCAAAACCATTGCTTATTTTAGTACTTTTACCTGCTCCACCTTTACATTGGTAGATACTATGTTTATGACACTGTATAGATCTTCCTTCCAGCTACAGGTGGCAGCTCCAGCAGTAATTTCTTCGCGTTATACTTTCTTATTTTTTTTCTTTAATATTATTTTCATTTCCTTTTTCCATTGCAATTTAGTCAGCCTTTCACCGTAAGGGATTGTTCAGACAGTAATTCCACAACTGTATTTAATTTAAGTAGTTGACTTTCTATTTGTGGATAATAATATTTATTCTTTACCTATATATACATGCAGAAATAACTCTATGAATCTGATGTCTTACATTTATATTGTTCAGGATACCCGCAAGAAGCTGGACCCATCACTCATTGAGCACACTAGCGTCATGCGGGGAGCTATACCGGTGCTGCCCACCATCCTCGCCTACTTCTGCCTGCTCTGCAACATCGTCATACCTGGCTTAGGTAAGTACCACTATTGTCTTCTCACGAATTTAATATGAAGCCTTAGTTAATGGTTTGCATTTTGTATTTTAAAACAAGTGACATTAGATACATTTTGCTTTGACGTTACACTGTTTCGATACTCAAACAAGACGTCACGTTTGCGAGCATTCAAATCTTTTATGATCTTTTCGTTTTTGACTTGTTTTAATTACATTTTAAGTAATTTAATACTTTTTATCGTAAAGAATGTATGAAAACCAAACCTAAGTAAAATCTTTTTTCATTTCATTTATTTTGCATTTGGTTTTTTTACTTTTAAAGTAATCAAAAGATTGATGTTGATAATGAGACTCGTTAAAATCATTAAACCAATGAAACCCTGAGGTTGTATTATTTCACAAGTTATGAGTAGTAAAGAAGAGCGGTGAAAAAAGTTTATCATCGTACTTATTCACTTTTTTATTTATTTCCAAATACTAAAGTCTCAATTCGATACTTTTTTTTTCAGGTACAATCTTCAGTGGCATGTTCTGCATATGTTTTGGTATTCCTCGGTTTGGCGTTCACGACGGGGCTAAATATAGGATAGGTAAGTTTTATGCCCGTTTTCACTAAATAGGTTTAGTGAAAACGAAAAGGTCAAAACGGATGCCTAATTTGTTAGAGTAAAAAAAAATCCACAACTTAGATGATGCCTAACGATGCTAGGCGCCATCTAAAGTTACGACACCGATTCGGCGGTACTTAATGTTTAGGGAACTGGTAAACTGACACTTGACAGATCAAAAAAATATAAATTCGTTTCTTTTTTTTAATAACCATACGAAAAATGAAATGCAAACATAAAATACCACGCCTTGTCGCACGAATAATATACAGGTTAGGTTATAAATTCAAAATAAAATAAAATTCAAAATTGATTTATTTCAATTAGGCCTAATATAAGCACTTTTAAAAACGTCAAGTATGTCTGTTTGTGGTGACTCTACCAACGGTTCGGAAGGCAGATACTCCACCACTTTAACCACTTCGGATGAATTACCCCCAAAGTACCAAAAACCATATCTCCCTCCTTTCTCTCAACCCTCTCTTCCATGTTCAGGTTCGTTCATAATCAACCTACTGGTGGGGGCGGGGCAGCTGTTCACAGTGCTCTTCTGCCTGGTCGGTTGGGGCTGGTCCATCTGGTGGGGCTACATCATGGTGAAGACATCCCGTGAGTATCAGCTGATGATTACTAATTGTTGCCGTTTATTACAAATCCCGTGCACCTATGTTACCCTCCATACTTTCAACCATCTGTGCCAAAAATCTAATTGATCGGTGCTTAGTAAGGGGATAAAAGCTGGACAAACAAACAAACACACTTTCGTATTCCGGCTTCCAGGTGCACCTGGTCCCGATAGAATTCCCGGTTTCGGCAGGGTTCTAGCCCTGGGGCCACTGGAACGCCGCGTAAGAACACTCTTCAGCGCATGTCTAGAGCAAGGCCAGTTTCCGCGCACTTGGAAGGTGGGATACAGTTTTCCCACCTTCCAAGTGCGCGCTAGCAGGGTCGCGGATGCGTGCGAAAGCGTTCCCGTGGCCCAGCCACCAGGCGACTGGTAGGAACACCCTATAACCCCATTTTAGGTACGCAGCTAAAACCCCAGGGTGGTTAAGGTTTAAGCACGGTCACTATAGTCACCGTGCTCGGTGGCGCGGTGGTATCCATGAGGATTTCCCCGCAAGAAAAAAAAAGGTATATAACTTACTTAAAAGGATGTCATGTCAGTAGCAAGTGATCAATATTTGGTTAAACCTTTTTATAAATAAATAATTTTTTTTCATTCCAGGTAAATATAAGAAACTGAAAGCCGAGGCGGCCGCAGAGGAGGCCGAAGCACCCCCTGTGACTAACAACAACCATACACGCGCGTAGCAAACTATCCAAAGCATACTAAGCAAACCAACTAAACCTGACATCGCTTAAAATGCTAAGTTTAAGCATATACTTCTATTGTAAAAGTTTACTCGCTTAAAGCTGAGTAACATAATGTAAAAAGACAAATCTTTGTTCAACGTGTAACCGTACCAATGTTGGTCGCCAATTTTGTGTGACAAATTAAATTGGCGCCCGATACGGGACCAACACTTACTCCCAACTCGAATAAGGTTCGATCGAGTGGAACACGTTTTCAAAACGTATAGTACCTAACTCTGATGATAATGGGATTTCAAAACATTATAACGGTACCTCAAAAATACTCGAAAATAAGGAACAAAATCTTTTGTAATTATTAAGAAATATTGTATTGATTTAAGAGAAAGAAAATTGAATTCTTGAAGAGTTTGCAATCGAATGATTAGTAAAAAGCAATTTGACTGTGTAATACAAAATTTGATGGGAATTAGTAGGTAAGTATTTAAAAATACCTAAAACCTATTAACATTTTTTTACATTAACAAATAACGAACAATTTATTCTTGTTATTGTACAGAATTTTCCAAAGTATTAATTAGTAGAAATTGCAAAATCGATTAATATTTGCATAAAATTATAAATTGAAAAAGCTGTAACATAATTCTGCTGGTCAGAAGGTTTTCAGCCATGACGTATCATGGTTTTTTTACTTCCATATGAAGTTTTCCGACCTATTTAAGGGTCTTTTTAATCGGTAGTTTTTGTATAGTAGTGGCAACACTGACACGAACAAAAAAATTGTTATTAGCTGTGCCTTTCAATTTAATGGCAATAAAAGATGAATGTTAATGTGATAAAAAGAAAATTATTTATTAAAAAGAAGCTAACAAAATATTATATTCAATTTATTGAAGCCTTTATAAAACAATGCTACACGTTTTTGGCGTAAAAATAAAATATTTAGTTCAATAATGAG
Organism: Pararge aegeria; assembly: GCF_905163445.1. NCBI lineage: Eukaryota > Metazoa > Arthropoda > Insecta > Lepidoptera > Nymphalidae > Pararge > Pararge aegeria. The sequence continues at coordinate 1,126,504 of NC_053204.1, read as the reverse complement.
TAAGGAAAATATGCGAAAGAAATAATCTACTTGTGTAAATTAATCTAAAAAAAACTACGCGAGAAACTGTAGGTATAAGGAAGATTATAGCAGTGTTGCCACAGTGAAAATAAAGCCCCAAGTGCTTCTTCTATTATTAAATATATTAAGAATTACCTAAAAATAAGTATATTTTTTTATAAAATGTACATCTACAACAAAAAATCTATATTTAAAATTCATAAGATTCTTCCGAAGAATATCTTGACCGTTTAAAAGTAGATTAATTAACATGTTTTTCTTTACCTATTTGAGTAGGTCACCTCGAAATATCGTTACTTTTTTCATAAAACCTAGCTTTTTAATAAACTTTGACTGTGTATCTAAAATAGTTGTGTAAAAATATAAAAAGGAGAAATACAAATCTTTGCTTCAAATATATTTCTTTTGAAAATGCAATTTTTAGAAGTCGTGAATTTTAGATATGAGTAAGAAGAAAAAAAATAAAGGAAAAACCGTGTCTTACCGTAACCTTAGCGCCGTTAGGAGATTGGACACTACGCTAGGACGCAAACTTAAACGCCGCTAAGTGCGCCGCGGTTTCGCATTGCCTTTAGCCAAGCGGCAATCAATTAAATATTTTTGACAAATGTTATAGATGTATATTTTATCTTTCTTTGGTCACAAGACCTCAACAATCGCCACAATATTATGACACAAGATTAAATTAAGATTTTATTAATATTTAATGATTTAAACATTTTGTATATGACCAAAATATTAATAGACTTATTGCGACAAGACGTTAGTAACATATTATTAAATACTAAAAAGTGTCTTTGATTACATAAAATTGGTCCTTCGCGTCTTATTAATTCACATTATTCATTTAAATAACACAGATTAAAGGAAAAGAATAGACACCCGTCTAACCGTCCCTCACGAACGAACATATAACTCTACAACGTTGAGAAGACGTACGCCGCTAAGATTTTGTCGTGGTTTTGCTTACTTATGCCTGGCCTATCTTACCTTAGCTTATCCCATCACTGAACTGGGTACAAGCCTTCTCTTCCATAAGTGAGAGAGATTTAGATCTCAAACCCTCCGGTGGGCTTGATATATAACTGAGATCAACACCTTAACATGCTCGCCGAATGCACGGGGATGGACAACGCCAATTTTTTAACACTTAGCAGTTAATAGGACTTGTTAATATAAAATCCAACAGCAATTCTTAGACCGAACGGCGAATCGAATCCAGGAGCTCGTAACCCTTAGTCATGATAATGCTAGATGTAGACCATACTAACCACTAGACCAACCAAACTAGTGATTCTTTTGTAAAAGGGCACCACTAGTTTTTGGATCGGTCCTTTTTTTTACATATGTTGCACGACACAAATCTCTGTCTATCTTTTCCTTTTAGTCTGTGACCTGTTTAAAAAATAATTATTTATTTAGAAAAAAAAACTGATTTGTTAATTTTATTGTACTTATTGTTCAAAGCAATATTTGATGTTGAAAAAACCGGGTTCTTCCAGTACAATTTGTTAGTTTTAAACTGTGTTATTATTATACTTTATTGTATTATATTTAAGTTAAACATATACTCTATACTTAACAGTTGCTTATAACAACGAATAATCAATAAAAAATTTACATTTAAAATCGTCTTTATTTAAAACAATACCTGCTTATGATTTTGATCCATATTGAAGCAAATTTTGGTGAACGTGGATTGGACTTCAATAATACTCATTTTTACTTACTCGTTACAATAATTGTTCTGTATTTGAGCAGAGTTTTTTTCTACAAATTCTTGCTACCCAAAGTTCTTTTGATAATCCGATCCTCCCGCTTTTATACGGCTCAGATACAGTTTACAATTTTGAAAATAGAGTGAATAATCCATTTGGTGAAACATTAAATATTTAAATTAGAAATATCTTACATTTTTGTATCGATCACCGAAGCGGTAGCGAATTGAGTACGACTTCACTTTCGGAGGGCCGAGTTCGAATCCCAGCACGCACCTCCAACTTTTCTAAGTTAAGTAATTAAAATATCACTTGCTCCAACTCGGCAACAAGAAGTGAATAAAATTGTGAGGAAACCTGCATGCCGCACCGCGAGTCCACCAATCCGCACTGGGACAGAGTGATGGACATCGGCCTTAACCCCTTCTCGTTGTGGGAAAAGACCCGTGCCCTGTAGTGGGCCGTTAATGGGTTGATATGATTATGACGATGATGATGATTTGTTCCGACGGACCACCCACATAATGTAATTTAACACATTTTGCATCCTTACATATCAAAAACAAAGTCAGACAAACGGATGCGTCTGTCTGTGTGGGCGTGAATAACTCAAAAACTAGCGAACGGATATTGATACGGGTTTTACTAATAGACAGAGTAATTCATGAAGAAGGTTTCAGTATTTGATGCATTATGTTTTTCAATACTTAGGTACAAATTATACAATTTCATTGCAATACAAGTGGAAAGATCTTTCAATTTTAACCATTTTTTACCTACACAGAGCTTATTTCAAATAAATAAGATTTCATTAAGAAAATTAGGATGCAAAATGTTGACCATACAATTCGTTATACTGCTTGCGCTGAGAAAACTACTGTTAATGAATAAAAGTCATCGATCGATATCAATATCGATATTGTAATCGATATCAAAATGGATATTGTAATCGATATAAAAATCGATATCAATATATTCTATATAAAAATCGATATTGTAATCGATATCAACGTCGATATAAAAATTGATATCAAAATCGATATCAAAATTGATATTGTAATCGATATAAAATCGATATTGTAATCGATATGATAATCAGTATTGTAATCGATATGAATATCGATAAAAAATCTATATCATAAACGATATCAAAATCGATATTGTAATCTATATAAAAATCGATATTGTAATCGATATAAAAATCGATAATGTAGTCGATATCAATATCGATATTGTAATCGATATAAAAATCTCTATTGTAATCGATATAAAAATCGATATTGCAATCCTGAAGTATTTACTGTGCATAAGTAAATAAAGTACTTAAGTATATAATGTATTTAAGTAACTAATGTACTTAAGTATATAATGTAAGTAAGTATCTAATGTTCTAATTTATAAAATTTACATAAGTATATAATGTATGTAAGTATATAATGTATTTAAGTAAATAATGTACTTAAGTATATAATGTAAGTAAGTATATAATGAGCATAAGTAAATAATGTACTTAAGTATTTAATGTAAGTAAGTATATAATGTAAATGAGCTGTACTTAAGTATATAATGTACTAAGCATATAATTTATTTAAGTAAATAATGTACTTAATTATGAAATGTATTAAAGGATATAATGAAAATAATGTATTTAATTAAATAATAAACTTAAGTAAATAATGCACTTAAGTAAATAAGTAAATAATGTACTTATGTATATAATGTATTTAAGTATATAATATATTTAAATAAATAATGTACTTAAGTATATAATGTATTTAATTAAATAATGTGCATAAGTATATAATGTTCTTAAGTATATAATGTACATAAGTATATAACGTATTTAATATATAATGTTTTAAGTAAATAATGTACTTAAGTTTATAATGTATTTGAGTATATAATAAACGTAAGTTTAAAATGATCTTACGTATAAAATGTACATAAGTATATAATGTACTAAGCATATAATGTATTTAAGTAAATAATGTACTTAATTATGAAATTTAAGGATATTATGAAAATAATGTATTTAATAAAATAATAAACTTAAGTAAATAATGCACTTAAGTAAATAATGTACTTATGTATATAATGTATTTAAGTATATAATATACTTAAGTATATAATATATTTAAGTAAATAATGTACTTAAGTATATAATGTATTTAATTAAATAATGTGCATAAGTATATAATGTTCTTAAGTATATAATGTACATAAGTATATAACGTATTTAATATATAATGTTTTAAGTAAATAATGTACTTAAGTTTATAATGTATTTGAGTATATAATGTATTTTAATATATAATATACATAGGTATATAAAAAAAAACATTAGTATATAATGTTCTTAAGTATAAAATGTACATAAATATATAATTTATTTCAGTAAATAATGTACTTAAGTATATAATGTATTTGAGTATATAATATACATAGGTATATAATAAACGTAAGTTTAAAATGATCTTACGTATAAAATGTACATAAGAATATAATGTATGTAAGTATATAATGTATTTAAGTAAATAATGTACTTAAGTATATAATGTAAATAAGAAGATGATGTATTAAAAAAACTCAAACTTTAATAAAAAAACAAAGGGCTGGCACAAAAAACCTGGTATTAAGAAAGGAACGCTCAGTTTTAGTAAATAAATTAAATACCCTTTCATTATCCTCTCAGAGAAGTAGAGAAAACTATGAAAGTGAAATTCAAAGCCTCAATGATGTAATTAAACAATTGGAGGACTCACTTAAAACTGTAACCATTAAATATGAGCTATCACAAAGGCAGATTGATGAACAAATTCTGGCAGCTGATGAGTTGTTAGCCCTAGGTACCTACAACATGGCTCGCTTTGAGTCTCTAGCAAATAAATGTAACTGTACTCATGAGATACCTATGACTAACCTAAAATTATGTGATACAGTATCTTCCAACCAATTAGAAACATGCCTGGAGCAGTGCACAACTGTCATACCAGACCCTTCACCTTTATTAAAAAGTATGCCTGAAAAACAGACAATTATATTTTCCGACATGTTAGGTAAAGGTTTTGGACCTATTATGAACCATTACCTTGATCACTCAGTGACTAATAGATGTTCACCGGGGGCTAGTTTCGATTATCTTATTAATAGTTTGAATAGTGACTATTTAGATGTAAATAAAAATGTTGTTCTCTTAATAGGAGACAGTTTGAATGTCAAAAAGCATCAAATTATAAGATGCATTGATAAATTACTAGCTTTACATAGTAAAACTCAATGTAAATTCGTTATGGCACATTTAGTTCAAAGCAGAATGAACATATTTATAATTTAAATTTATTAATTTATAACCTGACATGCCGTCATAGTGATGCAGTTTTTTATTTTGACATCAATAAATCCATGTCATCCCTATTGTCTAGAGATAGTTTAATTTTATCTAAGAAAAGTAAGCATCACTTGGCATCTTTACTAGCTTACAACTTAAATGATACTGTTACAAGTATTGTAACTAAGTCTATTGACACCTCTACTTCAAGTACCACCAATATTTCTAATATTGACCCTAGTACTTGTTCTAGTACTATAATAAATAGTTATTTAAACTAGACAGTGAGACAACGGGGAAGCTCTGTAATATGAACATTGTACATCAAAACATACAGAGCTTCACCGGCAAAGAATTAGAAATAGAACTGTTTGTTGAAAAATTCAATATACACATATTGTGTATAACTGAGCATTGGCTCACTGGAGCACAAATAGCAGTTAACATCAATAACTTCAAAATGTCAAGTGTGTTCTTTAGAAAGACTGCTATTCATGGTGGATCCTTAATTTTTGTACGCAATAATATAACATGTAAGGAGCGAAAAGATATAGTTAGTCTTTCTGTGGAGCGCATAATTGAACTGTCTTGTGTGGAGCTGGAGCGTTTTATAATAGTGTGTGAGTACCATCCCCCCTCAGGTGATTTCAACCAATTCGAGGATGTAATGGAAGATGTCCTTAAGCGATTGTGTATGTCTACTAAAAATGTAATAGTATGCGGGGATTTCAATGTTGATATCTTATTACATAATACTACTACGACTAGGTTGTTAAACTTATTTAAATGCTTTAATTTGAATAATGCTTTCGAAGAACCTACTAGAATCACAGCAACTTCAGCATCTTGTTTAGATAATAATTTTTTTAACTGTGATATCTTAGGTAAATCGATATTAAACAATTTAAGGTCAGATCATTGTGGCCAACAAATTACTGTTGTTGGTACAAATAGAAATAAACATATTGTTAAGTACAGACCGATAACTCAGAGTAAACTGACGCGATTTGAAGGTGAAATATCAGCCAAAATTCCTGCTCTCTTTTTTGAAAACTGGCATCCCGACAATCTTTATCGTACGCTTTTCAATGAAATAGAAAGTGCATTTAATAAAGTATTTACTTTTAAATACATAGATTCTAATAAAAAAATGAGGTTTAGTGATTGGGCGACAATAGGCATTTACAAAAGCAGGGATAAGTTGTATGAGCTATATGATGAAAAACAATACAATCAGACTCCAACCTTCCTTGAATATGTAAAAAGTTACTCCAAAACATTTAAAAATGTTTGTAGACAAGCTAAGTCGCTATACATTAAAGATCGGATAGTAAAATCTGAAAACAAAATACAAACAACCTGGAAAATTGTTAATAATGAATCTGGGAAAACTAAATCTCGAGACGGAAATTTTGAATTAATTATTAATAATAATATGGTAACTACTGATACAGAAGTTGCTAGTACTTTTGAAAACTTTTTTCAGAATGTTCCTATTTTGTTAACAGATTCACTAAATTCCTCACCTACTGCAGCTCAGAATTTATTAAGAGGCAACATTAATGAGTGCAAAGTTTTATTTCATTTCAATAAGACATATAGATGCATCGGATATCAGTAAAAACTTCAAGTTGTTAAAATTAAAGAAAACAGGTGATATAAGGGGAATGTCGGTAAAGGTAATATCTCAAATTATTGACGTCATTGCTCCTCTTTTAGCCATAATTTTCAATGAATGTGTTGATTTAGGTACTTTCCCGAACCTAATGAAACATAGTAAACTCATTCCTCTATTTAAATCTGGTAATAAAAATGATATAAACAATTACAGACCTATCTCAATCTTACCAGCTCTTAGTAAGATATTTGAAAAAATTATATTAAATCAACTCTTATATCATTTTAATGTAAATAACTTACTACACCCTGAGCAGTATGGCTTCACTAAAGGTCGTAGCACAACGGACGCAGGCGCTAAACTTATAAAACATGTTTATGATGCCTGGGAATGTTCACAGAACGCCATGGGTGTTTTTTGTGATCTATCTAAAGCTTTCGATTGTGTTGATCATAAAACCTTGCTTCTTAAGCTAAGCCACTATGGTATCCAAAACGTTGCACTAAATTTGGTTGCCTCTTATCTCAGCAATAGAACCCAAAGAGTTTGCATAAATGATGCAAAGTCTCAGGGTTCAAATACCTCAATGGGTGTCCCACAAGGCTCGATTTTGGGTCCTTTTCTATTTTTAGTGTATATAAATGATCTACCGTACCATGTCAGTGGAACATGCGACATTGTATTGTTTGCAGATGATACATCTCTAATTTTTAAGACTGATAGGAGTAAAGATAACTCTGACGAAGTAAACCGTGTTATGTCGCATGTGTCGCACTGGTTTACAGTTAACAACTTACTTTTAAATGCAAAAAAAACAAAGTGTGTCGAATTTATCTTACCAAATGTAAAGAAAATTGATAAAAATATAATGATAAATGGTGAATCACTAAAAATAGAGACTTCCACAGTTTTTCTGGGCGTGATCTTGGATAATAAGCTACAGTGGGGTGCCCATATAGATTCACTAGCGGGTAAACTAAGCTCGGCTGCCTACGCAGTCAGAAAAATTAGACAGATTACTGACGTTGAAATAGCTAGGCTAGTTTATTTTTCGTACTTTCATAGTGTTATGTCCTATGGAATCTTGTTATGGGGTAAAGCAGCTGATATCGAAACTATATTTATATTGCAGAAAAGAGCTGTACGGTCAATATATAAACTTAAATCACGCGAATCCCTCCGTGAGAAGTTTAAAGAAATAGGCATACTTACTGTAGCTTCACAATATATTTATAACAATATAGTATTTGTAAGACAACATATTAGTCTTTATAAACAAAAAGTGGACATAAACAGTCGACTTACAAGAAATGGTCATAAATTAGTGTCATCTGCATATCGTCTGCGTAAGGTACAGGGATCATTTGTGGGATTGAGTATACGCTTTTATAATATGATTCCTAAGGTGATTTTGGACCTGCCAATGCACAAGTATAAAGAATTTGTTAAAACACATTTATTAGAGCGAGGTTACTATACAATTGATGATTTTTTTAATGACAAGGTTGCTTGGAAGCATCCGGCTCCGCTTTTAGCTCTCACAAGATAGAAAAATGAATGTTAAAATACAAAATGTAAATTGTTGATGCTGGAAAAGAGCAACTGCTGAGTTTCTTGCCGGCTTCTTCTCGGTAGAATCTGCCTTCCGAACCGGTGGTAGAATCACTACAAACAGACAGACTTGACGTTTCAAAAGTGCTTATATTAGGCCTACTTGAAATAAATGAATTTTGAATTTTGAATTTAAGTATATAATGTACTTATGTATATAATGTAAATAAGAAGATGATGTATTTAAATATATAATGTATTGAAGTATATAATGTAAGAAAGTATATAAAGTACTTAATATATAATGTAAGTATTTGATGTATTTAAGTATATAATGTAAATAAGTAAATAATGTACTCAAGTTAATAATGTACTTAATATATAATGTATTTAAGTATATAATGTACTTAAGTATATAATTGTTTTTAAGTAAATAATGTACTAAAGTATATAATGTATTTAAGTAAATAATGTTCTTAAGTATAAAATGTTTGGGTATATAATGTACATAATTAAATAGAATATTTAATTAAATAATGTACCAAGGTATATAATGTAATTAAATAAATAATGTATTAAATATATAATGTAAGTAAGTAAATAATGTTCTTAGGTATATAATGTATTTAAGTATATAATGTAAATAAGTAAATAACAAACTTAAGTAAATAATGTACTTGAGTATATAATATATTTAAGTATATAATATACATAGTTATATAATAAACATAAGTATATAATGTATTTAAGTAAATAATGTACTTCAGTATATAATGTAATTGAGTATATAATGTATTCAATTAAATAATGTACTTAAGTAGATAATGTAAGTAAGTATATAATGTATTTACGTAGTCCCGGTCTAAGAAGAAGCCCACAACAAACTTAGCCGGGTGTTTTTTTTTTTTTTGTTATCACCATCTCACAATGCCATTTTAAATTATTAGAAGAGCAACCTGGGTTAGAGCAATAATTTACACCCAAGCTTTTTTATCGTTTACGTTGTCCTTTATACTATAATAGGACTTTTCTATAAGCTTACATTTAATACAAACTTTGAACTTTTTAAGAGACATCTCCAAGATGACAATTGGTAGTTTATTGTAGAATTGTATGCAATTTCCTTTAAACGAATTATGAATTTTATGTAACCTAGTATATTGCACTGTAAGTTTATTCTTACTTCTAATGTTTAAATTATTGCAGTCACATTTTTTCTTAAATTTAGAAATGTTTTTATGAACGTACATTAAATTTTCAAATATGTACTGACTATAAACTGTCATTATTTTAAAATCTTTAAATTTATCTCTCAATGACTCTCTCGGACCCATTTTGTAGATAGAACGAACAGCCCTCTTCTGCAGCACGAAAATAGTGCTAATATCAGCAGCATTACCCCAAAGTAAAATTCCATATGACATAATGCTGTAAAAGTAACTAAAATATACCAGTCTCGCAGTTTCTACGTCGGTCATATGGCGTATCTTCTTTACCACATAGGCAGCAGAACTAAGCCTGTTTGATAAATTATTTACATGAGGGCCCCATTGAAGTTTAGAATCGACAGTTTTTCTAGGAATAACGTTATATTCCTAGAAAAACTGTCGTAAACTGAAACTGGAGGACCAGTTTCAGTTCCTCATTATTAAGTAGTACAGTGGTTTTCACGTGTTTAACATTAGGTAAAGTGAATTTTATACACTTGGTTTTTATTCCGTTAAGAACCAAATTATTAGCTTCAAACCACTGGACTACTTTAGCGAGAGAGTTGTTTACGTCGTCAAAAGCTAGTTCACGTCGATTTATTTTAAAAGTCAGTGATGTATCATCGGCAAACAGAACGTATAAAAAATTATAATGTACTTAAGTAAATGAAGTACTTAAGTACATTATTAAAGTATACTTTACTGCTATATATATATATTATATATATAGCAGTAAAGTATATAAAGTATTAGAGTATATAATGTATTCAAGTATATTATAAACTTAAGTAAATAATGAACTTAAGTAAATAATGTACCTAAGTATATAATGTACTTAAGTATATAATGAACTTAAGTATATAATGTACTTAAGTAAATAAAGTACTTAAGTATATAATGTATTAAAGTTTATAATGTATTCAAGTAAATAATGTATTTAAGTATATAATTTGCTTAAGTTTATAGTGTAGTAAAGTATATAATGTATTCAAGTATATTATGTGTTTAAGTATATAATGTACTTAAGTATATAATGTACTTAAGTAAATAATGTATTTCAATATATAATGTACTATAGTATATAATGTATTTAAGTATATAATATACTAAAGTATATAATGTATTCAAGTATATAATGTATTTAAGTATATAATGTACTTAAGTAAATAACGTACTTAAGTATATAATGTACTTCAGTAAATAATGTACTTAAGTATATAATGTACTTAAGTATATAATGTAGTAAAGTATATAATGTATTCAAGTATATAATGTATTTTTGTATATAATGCATTTAAGTATATAATGTACTAAAGTGTATAAAGTAGTAAAGTATATAAAGTATTTAAGTATATAATGTATTCAAGTATATAATGCATTTAAGTATATAATGTACTTAAGTATATAATGAACTTAAGTATATAATGTACTTCAGTAAATAATGAACTAAAGTATATTAAATATATTTAAGTATATAATGTATCTAAGTATATAATGTACTTAAGTATATAATGTACTTAAGTATATAATGTACCTAAGTATATAATGTACTTAAGTATATAATGAACTTAAGTATATAATGTATTCAAGTATATAATGTATTTAAGTATATAATGTACCTAAGTATATAATGAACTTAAGTATATAATGTCTTTAAGTATATAATTTACTTAAGTTTATAATGTAGTAAAGTATATAATGTAGTAAAGTATATAAAGTATATAATGTATTCAAGTATATAATGTATTTAAGTATATAATTTACTTAAGTTTATAGTGTAGTAAAGTATATAATGTATTCAAGTATATTATGTATTCAAGTATATTATGTATTCAAGTATATTATGTGTTTAAGTATATAATGTACTTAAGTATATAATGTACTTAAGTAAATAATGTATTTCAATATTATGTACTAAAGTATATAATGTATTTAAGTATATAATGTACTAAAGTATATAATGTATTCAAGTATATAATGTATTTAAGTATATAATGTACTTCAGTAAATAATGTACTTAAGTATATAATGTACTTAAGTATATAATGTACTTAAGTATATAATGTTGTAAAGTATATAATGTATTCAAGTATATAATGTATTTAAGTATATAATGCATTTAAGTATATAATGTATTTAAGTATATAATGTATTTAAGTATGTAATGTATTCAAGTATATAATGTATTTAAGTAATGTACTTAAGTATATAATATACTAAAGTAAATAATGGACATAATTATATAATGTATTTGAGTATATAATGTATTTAAGTATATAATGTACTTAAGTATATAATGTACTTAAGTAAATAATGTACATAAGTATATAATGTACTAAAGTATATAATGTATTCAAGTATATAATGCATTTAAGTATATAATGTACTTAAGTATATAATGAACTTAAGTATATAATGAATTCAAGTATATAATGTATTCAAGTATATAATGTATTTAAGTATATAATGTACCTAAGTATATAATGAACTTAAGTATATAATGTACTTAAGTAAATAAGTATATAATGTCTTTAAGTATATAATTTACTTAAGTTTATAATGAGTAAAGTATATAATGTAGTAAAGTATATAAGTATACAATGTGCTTAAGTATATAATGTAGTAAAGTACATAAATTATATAATGTATTCAAGTATATAATGTATTTAAGTATATAATTTACTTAAGTTTATAGTGTAGTAAAGTATATAATGTATTCAAGTATATTATGTATTCAAGTATATTATGTGTTTAAGTATATAATGTACTTAAGTATATAATGTACTTAAGTAAATAATGTATTTCAATATATAATGTACTAAAGTATATAATGTATTTAAGTATATAATGTACTTAAGTATATAATGTATTCAAGTATATAATGTATTTAAGTATATAATGTACTTAAGTATATAATGTACTTAATATTATAATGTATTAAAGTATATAATGTATATAAGTATATAATGTACTTAATATTATAATGTATTAAAGTGTATTATGTATTCAAGTATATGATGTAATCAAGTATATAATGAATTCAAGTATATAATGCATTTAATATATAATGTATTTAAGTATATAATGTACCTAAGTATATAATGTACTTAAGTATATAATGAACTTAAGTATATAATGAATTCAATTATATAATGTATTCAAGTATATAATGTATTTAAGTATATAATGTCTTTAAGTATATAATTTACTTAAGTTTATAATGTAGTAAAGTATATAATGTATTCAAGTATATAATGTAGTAAAGTATATAAGTATACAATGTGCTAAAGTATATAATGTAGTAAAGTATATAAAGTATATAATGTATTCAAGTATATAATGTATTTAAGTATATAATTTACTTAAGTTTATAGTGTAGTAAAGTATATAATGTATTCAAGTATATTATGTATTCAAGTATATTATGTGTTTAAGTATATAATGTACTTAAGTATATAATGTACTTAAGTAAATAATGTATTTCAATATATAATGTACTAAAGTATATAATGTATTTAAGTATATAATGTATTCAAGTATATAATGTATTTAAGTATATAATGTACTTAAGTAAATAATGTACTTAAGTATATAATGTACTTCAGTAAATAATGTACTTAAGTATATAATGTACTTAAGTATATAATGTACTTAAGTATATAATGTTGTAAAGTATATAATGTATTCAAGTATATAATGTATTTAAGTATATAATGCATTTAAGTATATAATGTATTTTAGTATATAATGTATTTAAGTATATAATGTATTCAAGTATATAATGTATTTAAGTAATGTACTTAAGTATAATGGGAGTAATTAGTGGTAATGTACTTAAGTATAGTATAGTATGGGAGGTAAGGGAGTGCACTTTCATCTAGACACTCCAAATGCCAACCTCACCTGCTCGTGGTACCACCTGCTGACTGACGAACGAGGCTCTGGCGGCCGACTAGTGGCGGGATAACCATTAAACTAAACTAGCTAGACTTGAAAAAATGACAGTTGCCGATGTCGGGCAGCAGCGATATCAGCGCAATCAAGTCTAGTGCTGCGATCACCAACCCGCCTGCCCAGCGTGGTGATTAGGGCATTATCCTTATGAGTAGCACAACAAAAAATAGGCCCCTAGTTCCCGGCGGCCCCACTTCTTCCGACTCTGGTAGCGGTCGAGGGGATGGTGGGGCAGGGGGTGCTAAGAATCTCCGGGTAAAAGCCGGCTACCAAAAACAACTGACCTTGGCGACGTACAACGGAAGGACACTAAGGCTCGATGAAAGCATCGCAGAACTCGAGGAAGAACTGAAAAATGTAAGATGGCATATTCTGGGGTTAAGTGAAGTCCGTAGAGAGGGGGAGGATACTACAACTCTAGAATCAGGACACGTGTTCTACTATCGACAAGGAGACAGCCCATCTCATGGTGGCGTCGGATTCCTCGTCAATAAGGTCCTCATTGATAACGTTGTAGAGATATCCAGTGTATCGTCAAGGGTAGCGTATCTTATAATTAGACTCACCAAAAGATACTCTTTGAAGGTTGTACAAGTGTACGCTCCAACTTCATCACACTCGGATACCGAAGTCGAAATTATGTACGATGATATTTATAAAGCCTTAAACCACACCACTAAGGCCCACTTCAGCGTTATAATGGGAGACTTTAATGCAAAAGTCGGCACACAGAGCGGTCCCGAATTTGTTTTGGGTCAGCATGGGTATGGGAGCAGAAACCACAGGGGCCAGATGCTGGTAAATTTTCTTGAGATGAACAGTTTGTTCTTGATGAACTCGTTTTTCAAGAAAAGGCCACACAGAAAGTGGACTTGGAAAAGCCCGGATAACATAACCAAAAATGAAATAGACTTCATTATAACGGATAAACGCTATATATTTAGAGATGTTTCTGTGATCAGTAGGTTTAATACAGGAAGCGATCACCGACTTGTTCGAGGCACTCTAAATATCGATTATAAGCTGGAAAGGAAACGTTTGATGAAGTCTTCACTCCGGCCTACAATGTTTCAGACCCAGGCTGGCTCAGATCGCTTTCAGATGGAACTAACAAACAGATTTCAAGCTCTGGAACCTTTAAGCAATATTGACGAGGATTTTGAAACAGTTGCAAATATCATACGGGAAGAAGGCTATAAGTTCTGTGGTACAAGGCGTATGGGCAAAAAGTCTAAGCTCTCAGATGAGACTCTTCAGCTTATGAAAGAGAGGCGTGGAAATGTATTTAAAAGTCAGGCAGAACAACGAGCCATTAATAGAAAAACAAAAAAATCTATACGTAGAGATCTCCGGTGCCTAAATACTCAAAACATACAAAAAGCTATAGAGGAAAACAGGGGGTCCAAGGTATTTACACAAAGTCTTGGAAGAAGCCAAATGACTAAGCTGAAGACTTCAAGTAGTAGAATTGTTAGCACTAAGCCAGATATACTTGCTGAGATAGAAGACTTTTACGGTCGACTATATGAGTCCCAAGTTCCTCAGCCAGAGGAATGCAAACAAGATCCCAGAGCCAAGCTAACCCGCCACTTTACTGACGATCTTCCCGAGGTAAGTTTGGATGAGATCGTTTTGGCCCTGAAACAACAAAAAAATGGAAAAGCCCCAGGTGAAGATGGAATCACCTCAGAGCTAATAAAAGCTGGAGGTACGCCATTACTTAAGGAGCTACAGAGGCTTTTTGATTCTGTTATTCAGAATGGGAGAACTCCGAAGGCGTGGAATAGGAGCATAGTAGTTTTGTTTTTTAAAAAGGGTGACAAAACACTCCTCAAGAACTACCGTCCTATCTCGCTCCTAAGCCACATCTATAAGTTGTTTTCAAGGGTCATCACGAACCGGTTGTCACGTAGGCTCGATGATTTCCAGCCGCCGGAGCAGGCAGGGTTTCGGAGTGGATACAGTACTCTAGACCACGTACACACGTTGAGGCAAATTCTACAGAAGTCCAACGAGTACAACCAGCCTCTGTGTCTTGCATTCGTGGATTATGAGAAAGCGTTTGACTCAATCGAAACCTGGGCAATTGTGGAATCCCTGCAGCGATCCCAAGTAGACTGGCGTTACATCGAGGTGCTGAAATGCTTGTATAGCGCAGCTGTTATGTCTGTCCAAGTACAAGGCGCGTTTACAAGACCTATCCAATTGCATCGCGGGGTGAGACAAGGAGATATCCTGTCTCCAAAGCTATTTTCAAATGCTTTGGAAGATGTCTTCAAAACGCTAGATTGGAAAGGACATGGCATAAATATAAATGGTGAGCTTATTTCACATCTTCGATTTGCAGATGATATCGTTATCATCGCGGGTTCGCTGCAGGAGCTTCAACAAATGATCGATGGCCTTCATGCTGCCTCGCAAAATGTCGGCCTCCGGATGAACTTGGACAAGACCAAGATTATGCTTAATAATCTGATCGTTCCGGGGCAAGTCACTGTCGATGGGTCTATTCTCGAAACTGTTAAAGAATATACATATCTTGGACAAATCGTTCAGTTGGATAGAAACAGTTTCGAGAAGGAGATCGATAGAAGAATACAGCTGGGCTGGGGAGCGTTCGGCAAACTCCGCCGAGTCTTCTCGTCACCCATACCGCAATGCCTGAAGACAAAAGTTTTCGATCAGTGCGTCCTGCCGGTCATGACTTACGGTGCCGAAACGTGGACACTGACAGCGAGGCTAATTCACAAACTTCAAGTCGCGCAGCGTGCTATGGAAAGAGCTATGCTTGGTATTTCTTTGAGGGATAAGATCCGTAACAAAGTGATTCGCCAAAAAACTAAAGTAACTGACATAGCCTTTCGTGTTAGCGTACTAAAGTGGCAGTGGGCTGGTCACGTTTGTCGGAGGACCGATGGACGTTGGAGTCGAAAGGTTCTCGAGTGGAGACCGCGTGTCGGTAAACGGAGTGTCGGACGCCCCCCTACTAGATGGAGCGACGACCTCCGAAAAGTGGCAGGCATCGACTGGATGAGGAAAGCCGAAAATAGGAAAAGTTGGCGCTGCTTGAAAGAGGCCTATGTTCAGCAGTGGACGCACAATGGCTGATGATGATGATGATGACTTAAGTATATAATATACTAAAGTAAATAATGTACATAAGTACATAATGTATTTGAGTATATAATGTATTTAAGTATATAATGTACTTAAGTATATAATGTACTTAAGTAAATAATGTACATAAGTATATAATGTACTAAAGTATATAATGTATTCAAGTATATAATGCATTTAAGTATATAATGTACTTAAGTATATAATGAACTTAAGTATATAATGTACTTAAGTATATAATGAACTTAAGTATATAATGAATTCAAGTATATAATGTATTCAAGTATATAATGTATTTAAGTATATAATGGACCTAAGTATATAATGAACTTAAGTATATAATGTACTTAAGTAAATAAGTATATAATGTCTTTAAGTATATAATTTACTTAAGTTTATAATGTAGTAAAGTATATAATGTATTCAAGTATATAATGTAGTAAAGTATATAAGTATACAATGTGCTTAAGTATATAATGTAGTAAAGTATATAAAGTATATAATGTATTCAAGTATATAATGTATTTGAGTATATAATGTATTTAAGTATATAATGTACTTAAGTATATAATGTACTTAAGTAAATAATGTACATAAGTATATAATGTACTAAGGAATATAATGTTTTCAAGTATATAATGCATTTAAGTATATAATGTACTTAAGTATATAATGAACTTAAGTATATAATGTATTCAAGTACATAATGTATTCAAGTATATAATGTATTTAAGTATATAATGTACCTAAGTATATAATGAACTTAAGTATATAATGTACTTAAGTAAATAAGTATATAATGTGTTTAAGTATATAATGTACTTCAGTAAATAATGTACTTAAGTATATAATGTATTTAAGTATATAATGTACTAAAGTATATAATGTAGTAAAGAATATAATGTATTAAAGTAGTATATAATGTAGTAAAGTATATAAGTATACAATGTGCTTAAGTATATAATGTAGTAAAGTATATAAAGTATATAATGTATTCAAGTATATAATGTATTTGAGTATATAATGTATTTAAGTATATAATGTACTTAAGTATATAATGTACTTAAGTAAATAATGTACATAAGTATATAATGTACTAAAGTATATAATGTTTTCAAGTATATAATGCATTTAAGTATATAATGTACTTAAGTATATAATGAACTTAAGTATATAATGAATTCAAGTATATAATGTATTCAAGTATATAATGTATTTAAGTATATAATGTACCTAAGTATATAATGAACTTAAGTATATAATGTACTTAAGTAAATAAGTATATAATGTCTTTAAGTATATAATTTACTTAAGTTTATAATGTAGTAAAGTATATAAAGTATATAATGTATTCAAGTATATAATGTATTTAAGTATATAATTTACTTAAGTTTATAGTGTAGTAAAGTATATAATGTATTCAAGTATATTATGTATTCAAGTATATTATGTGTTTAAGTATATAATGTACTTAAGTAAATAATGTATTTCAATATATAATGTACTAAAGTATATAATGTATTTAAGTATATAATGTACTAAAGTATATAATGTATTCAAGTATATAATGTATTTAAGTATATAGAGTACTTAAGTATATAATGTACTTCAGTAAATAATGTACTTAAGTATATAATGTATATAAGTATATAATGTACTTAATATTATAATGTATTAAAGTGTATTATGTATTCAAGTATATGATGTAATCAAGTATATAATGAATTCAAGTATATAATGCATTTAAGTATATAATGTATTTAAGTATATAATGTAACTAAGTATATAATGTACTTAAGTATATAATGAACTTAAGTATATAATGTATTCAAGTACATAATGTATTCAAGTATATAATGTATTTAAGTATATAATGTACCTAAGTATATAATGAACTTAAGTATATAATGTACTTAAGTAAATAAGTATATAATGTATCTAAGTATATAATGTACTTCAGTAAATAATGTACTTAAGTATATAATGTATTTAAGTATATAATGTACTAAAGTATATAATGTAGTAAAGAATATAATGTATTAAAGTACATAATTTACTTAAGTTTATTATGTACCTAAGTATATAATGAACTTAAGTATATAATGTACTTAAGTATATAAGTATATAATGTCTTTAAGTATATAATTTACTTAAGTATATAATGTATTTAAGTATATAATGTAGTAAAGTATATAAAGTATTTAAGTATATAATGTATTCAAGTATATAATGCATTTACGTATATAATGTACTTAAGTATATAAGTATATAATGTATCTAAGTATATAATGTACTTCAGTAAATAATGTACTTAAGTATATAATGTATTTAAGTATATAATGTACTAAAGTATATAATGTAGTAAAGAATATAATGTATTAAAGTATATAATTTACTTAAGTTTATAATGTACCTAAGTATATAATGAACTTAAGTATATAATGTACTTAAGTATATAAGTATTTAAGTATATAGTGTACTTAAGCATATAATGTATTTGAGTATATAATGTATTCAAGTATATAATGCATTTACGTATATAATGTACTTAAGTATATAAGTATATAATGTATCTAAGTATATAATGCATCTATGTATATAATATACTAAAGTAAATAATGTACATAAGTATATAATGTACATAAGTATATAATGTACTAAAGTATATAATGTATTCAAGTATATAATGCATTTAAGTATATAATGTACTTAAGTATATAATGAACTTAAGTATATAATGTTCTTCAGTAAATAATGAACTAAAGTATATAATGTATTTAAGTATATAATGTACCTAAGTATATAATGAACTTAAGTATATAATGTACTTAAGTATATAAGTATTTAAGTATATAGTGTACTTAAGCATATAATGTATTTGAGTATATAATGTATTCAAGTATATAATGCATTTAAGTATATAATGTACTTAAGTATATAAGTATATAATGTATCTAAGTATAAAATGCATCTAAGTATATAATGTATTTAAGTATATAATGTACTTAAGTATATAATGTATTTAAATATATAATGTACTAAAGTATATAATGTCTTTAAGTGTATAATTTACTTAAGTAGTAAAGTATATAATGTATTCAAGTATATAATGTATCTAAGTATATAATGTACTTAAGTATATAATGTATTTAAGTATATAATGTAGTAAAGTATATAAAGTATTAAAGTATATAATGTATTCAAGTATATAATGAATTTAAGTATATAATTTACTTTAGTTTATAGTGTAGTAAAGTATATAATGTACTTAAGTAAATAAAGTACTTAAGTATATAATGTATCAAAGTTTATAATGTATTCAAGTATATAATGTATTCAAGTATATAATGTATTTTAATATATAATGTACTAAAGTATATAATGGTCTTAAGTATATAATGTATTTAAGTATATAATGTATCTTAGTATATAATGTACTTAAGGATATAATGTACTTAAGTAAATAATGTACCTAAGTATATAATGTACTTAAGTGTATAATGTATTTCAGTATATAATGTACTAAAGTATATAATGTAGTAAAGTATATAATGTATTCAAGTACATAATGTATAAAAAATTATAATGTTTTCAAGTATATAGTGTACTTAAGCATATAATGTATTTAAGTATATAATTAACTTAAGTTTATAGTGTAGTAAAGTATATAATGTATTCAAGTATATTATGTATTCAAGTATATTATGTGTTTAAGTATATAATGTACTTAAGTATATAATGTACTTAAGTAAATAATGTATATCAATATATAATTTACTAAAGTATATAATGTATTTAAGTATATAATGTACTAAAGTATATAATGTATTCAAGTATAAAATGTATTTAAGTATATAATGTACTTAAGTAAATAATGTACTTAAGTATATAATGTACTTCAGTAAATAATGTTCTTAAGTATATAATGTTGTAAAGTATATAATGTATTCAAGTATATAATGTATTTAAGTATATAATGCATTTAAGTATATAATGTATTTAAGTATATAATGTATTTAAGTATATAATGTACTAAAGTGTATAAAGTACTAAAGTGTATAAAGTAGTAAAGTATATAAAGTATTTAAGTATATAATGTATTCAAGTATATAATGTATTTAAGTAATGTACTTAAGTATATAATATACTAAAGTAAATAATGTACATAAGTATATAATGTATTTGAGTATATAATGTATTTAAGTATATAATGTACTTAAGTATATAATGTACATCAGTAAATAATGAACTAAAGTATATAATGTATTTAAGTATATAATGTATCTAAGTATATAATGTACTTAAGTATATAATGTACTTAAGTAAATAATGTACCTAAGTATATAATGTACTTAAGTAAATAAGGTTTTTAAGTATATTATGTATTTAAGTATATAATGTTTTTAAGTATTTTATGTATTTAAGTATATAATGTATTTAAGTATGTAATGTATTTGAGTATATAATGTATTCAAGTATATAATGCATGTACGTATATAATGTACTTAAGTATATAAGTATATAATGTATCTAAGTATATAATGTACTTCAGTAAATAATGTACTTAAGTATATAATGTATTTAAGTATATAATGTACTAAAGTATATAATGTAGTAAAGAATATAATGTATTTATGTATATAATTTACTTTAGTTTATAATGTACCTAAGTATATAATTAACTTAAGTATATAATGTACTTAAGTATATAAGTATTTAAGTATATAGTGTACTTTAGCATATAATGTATTTGAGTATATAATGTATTCAAGTATATAATGCATTTAAGTATATAATGTACTTAAGTATATAATGAACTTAAGTATATAATGTACTTAAGTATATAAGTATATAATGTTCTAAGTATATAATGTACTTAAGTATATAATGTATTTAAATATATAATGTACTAAAGTATATAATGTCTTTAAGTGTATAATTTACTTAAGTAGTAAAGTATAGGATGTATTCAAGTATATAATGTATCTAAGTATATAATGTACTTAAGTATATAATGTATTTAAGTATATAATGTAGTAAAGTATATAAAGTATTAAAGTATATAATGTATTCAAGTATATAATGAATTTAAGTATATAATTTACTTTAGTTTATAGTGTAGTAAAGTATATAATGTATTCAAGTATATTATATACTTAAGTATATAATGAACTTAAGTATATAATGTACTTAAGTATATAATGAACTTAAGTATATAATGTTCTTAAGTAAATAAAGTACTTAAGTATATAATGTATCAAAGTTTATAATGTTTTCAAGTATATAATGTATTCAAGTATATAATGTATTTTAATATATAATGTACTAAAGTATATCATGGTCTTAAGTATATAATGTATTTAAGTATATAATGTATCTTAGTAAATAATGTACTTAAGGATATAATGTACTTAAGTAAATAATGTACCTAAGTATATAATGTACTTAAGTGTATAATGTATTTCAGTATATAATGTACTAAAGTATATAATGTAGTAAAGTATATAAGTATACAATGTTCTAAAGTATATAATGTAGTAAAGTATATAAAGTATTTAAGTATATAATGTATTCAAGTATATAATGCATTTAAGTATATAATGTATTTAAGTATATAATGTACCTAAGTATATAATGAACTTAAGTATATAAAGTACTTAAGTATATAATGTATTTAAATATATAATGTACTAAAGTATATTAGTATATAATGTACTTAATTATATAATGTATAAAAGTAAATTATGTATTCAAGTATATGATGAATTCAAGTACATAATGTATAAAAAATTATAATGTACTTAAGTAAATGAAGTACTTAAGTATAAAATGTATGTAAATATATAATGTACTAAAGTATATAAGTATATAATGTACTTAATTATATAATGTATTCAAGTATATGAAGTATGTAATGAACTTAAGTATATAATGTACTTAAGTTAATAAAGTTCTTAAGTATATAATGTATTTTAATATATAATGTACTAAAGTATATAAGTATATAATGGTCTTAAGTATATAATGTTTTAAACTATATGAAATTAATAAATAATTATGTACTAAAGTAAACAATGAACTAAACTATATAATGTATTTAAGTATATAATGTATTCAAGTATATTATGTATTTAAATATATAATGTACTAAAGTATATAAGTATATAATGGTCTTAAGTATATAATGTTTTAAAGTATATGAAGTAAATAAAATAATTATGTACTAAAGTAATGTATCTAAGTATATAATGTACTTAAGGATATAATGTACTTAAGTAAATAATGTACCTAAGTATATATTGTACTTAAGTATATAATGTATTCAAGTACATAATGTATAAAAAATTATAATGTTTTCAAGTATATAATGTACTTAAGTATATAATGTTTTTAAGTATATAATGTAGTAAAGTATATAAAGTATATAATAAATTCAAGTATGTAATGTATTTAAATATATAATGTACTAAAGTATATAAGTATATAATGTACTTAATTATATAATGTATAAAAGTATATTATGTATTCAAGTATATGATGTATTCAAGTACATAATGTATAAAAAATTATAATGTTTGGATTGGTGGACAGTTGGTGTATTGTTGCCAATGGTTACAATATTCATTTTGTACAAACACAATACAAAACAAAAATAAATTGAACATTGTCGGAAATGATATAATCGAGGCAGTTTCGAGATATTTATGGCCTTACCAAGAAATGTGGCATAACGTCGCAATAGCCTTATGATATCCTGGTAGCGATATTGTAATCGATATTAAAATCGATATTGTAATCAAAATCGATATTAAAATCGATATTGTAATCAAAATCGATATTGTAATCGATATAAAAATCGATATTGTAGTCGATATAAAAATCGATATTGTAATCGATATAAAAGATCGGTATTGTAATTATTTTTATGTTTTTTATTAATAAACCAACGAAAAAAATTTACAGTAAATATAAGCCGTCTAAATGTTCACTTATGCCATTGCCCCTTTGAATAGCTACACTTAGCCGTAAATAAGCGCCAGCTCGTGGGTCACCAGACGTAAGGACCAATTTTTGTGACACTATGTTAATAAAACTTTTCGTGTCCGAACACCATGGCCCCAGAGTATCTAACGCAAGCGCGGCAAAAACGTAGTCATTACAAATAACGGAGTATTTACGGCGCTTAACCGATATTGTAATCGATATAAAAATCGATATCAATATCGATATTATAATTGATATCAAAATCGATATAAAAATCGATATTGTAATAACTATCATAATCGATATTGTAATCACTATCATAATCGAAATTTTAATCGATATTTAATCGATATTGTAATCACTATCGTAATTGATATTGTAATCGATAACAAAATCAATATTGTAATCAATGTGGATATATTTATCGATTTAAATTGCGATCTCGATTGGGATTCCGATTGCGACTGAAATTTTGATTAAGATTGCGATTGTGACTAAAATATGGATAATGATATCGATTTTAATAATCGATCGTAATAGATATCAAAATCGATATGGATAACGATAACGAAATCGAGTAGAGTTGTCGATTACAGTAATCGATTACGACATTCATTACAGCTATCGATTACAATATCAAAAGTAATATTTGTTAACCATAATCGATCTGAGTTACTTGCCGGCTTTGCTGAGTTTCTTGCCAGCTTCTTCACACACAGACAGACTTGACGTTTCAAAAGTTAGCTAAGCTTATATTAGGACTAATTGAAATATGTAAATGAATTTTGAATTTTTGAATTTATAAACACTTCATAAGTGCCCGTGATAGGCCTACATGAATTAAGAAATTTTAAATTTGAATTTTGAAATGAATCGATTGACTGATATCGATTACGATTTGATCGCAATTATGATCGATGTCGTAATCGATAACTGAAATCAATTTTGGTATTCGCAATCACAATCTTAATTTATTTTTCTATTATATAATAGGTAACTGAAATTATTTCAATCGATAACTGAAATCGATATCGTTATTTTAATCGATAGCTGTATCAACATTGATATCGTAATCGATAATATTTGATATTGTAATTGAACTTGTAATCGATATCGTAATCGATAACTGAAAAATATATCATTATCGATATCGTAATCGATACTGATATCGATAACTGAAATGGATATCGATATTGAGTACGAAATCGATTATGTTATCGATTATGGTTATCGATAATTAATCAATTTAGGATTTCGATTACGATTGCAATTTCTATTAAGATTGCGATTGTGACTTCGATATCGATAATAGTCATCGATTACGATACGATATTGATTGTACGATATTACGATATCGATATCGTAATCGTTAACTGTAATCGAATGCGATTGCAATTGCGATTGCGACTACGCAATGACTACGTAGAAGATCTCAAATTTATTCCTTTTATCGATACAGGCAACAATTGTGGCCATACGTACAACGGACGGTCCCAGACCAACCAAGTGCGGAAAAGGCCCAGGAACAGAAGACAGGCAACAATTGCGATATCGATAACAGTTATCGATTCCCCGGTCAGTCGGTTTACCCGGGGTATTTGTAGGATAATTATTTATCTCCGCTCCGCTACTCACTGGTGCACGCGCCCTTAGTATTAAACCAGTAGGTACCAACAGGTATTCAATTAAAACAAGCCAGTTTCCCAAATGTCACTTTATTTCATTATTCATAATAGATGATTAGAGTTACAATGAACATATTATAATAGGATACAGGGTGTTCACAAATTACAATCGTTGCGATTCACTGCCGCCTACCGTGAGGTGTATCTACAAATAACAGAAAGCTGGCGCACGGCGTCCAATACTCTGCCAATCCCCAAAATATAAACGAGCACTACCACGCGTTTTCAGTAACCTGTTAGGAGTAAGGCAGTTACATTAAAACTACACCCTAACCAATATCTACGGTGCTTCGTACCGGAACACTGAATCACTTGGCGGCACGACTTTGTCGAAAGTGTGGTAACTAGCCACGTTCAAAGCCTCCCATCAGACCAGGGAAAACTCTGGAATTGGAAATAACAAATTTGAATTGAATCCGGGACGGGAGGTCCCTTTTATTTATTTTTTTAAATCCCACGGCGTCACGGTCGCTAGAAAGATGGCACGATGTACTTCGACGAAGGTGATAGAACTTTTTTTGTGTTTTTCTGTGCTCGCCGAGAACAAATCGCTGTATCGAACTACTTTTCAAAATAAATGAAATGATTCACAGAGTATTGAATCGCTGAAACCATAATCAAGCGATAAAGATTTTCATAGAATAGCGACAACTTGATGAACAATTTGCCTGATGCTATTAGCTAAGATACGCCATCCGAGTGAGTGAGCTAACTCGAAACCAATGATAATTACAAGTTCGGCAGACATCGCATTCGACTCACGGAATTCCGTCATCTAATTTATATCTAGAAAACGACATGCTAAATCATTGCAGTCTACAGCGGTTCGGCTAACTTGAATTAATTGTAGTAGTGATAATTTTACTTTTACTCGTCAAGTCCCATCATTGGGCCCAAGCCATCTTTAGTATAGAGCGCAAACCCACCAAGAATAAACAATAAAATGTTTTTTTTTTCTGGAAAATTAAATATTTTGCTATCAAACTTTATGATGGGTAAAATCTACATAAATTATGACACCATATAGTGATTAAAAGTAAAATTGTCTGTAAAAGTCAAAAGGTAGGCACAAACTAAAAAAAACAACTGAACTCCTAACAGCTAAACTGGGATCCCCGAATCTTATCAAAGTACATATTTTGTAATACAATTATTCATACAATAATGGAACAGTTCGTCTTACGTGTAATCAAGTTATTTAACGAAATAGTCAAAGAGCTGGTTGACGATTTGAAATTGCCAATTTATATGTGAAGTAATACTGGTCATAGTAACATACAACTAATAAATAGCGTTACGTGCCGTTTCCGTAAAAATGGATGTATGTAGTATCAAATGTACTTAATATAATGATTTTTAAGTGGTATTCACTCGTGACTACGTCCAACTTTTGCTAAAAGCAGACCAGCTAGACGATAGGGAAAATCCAGTCCCAATTTAAAAAAATTAAAAAGATAAATCGACTCGACATGGAATAGATTAAATTATCCTAATCCTTAATCTATTGTTCCAAAACAATCTCAGCTGCTAATATCAAAATTAATAAATATCTATTTCACCGATAACATTTGCTACGTTTAAAAATACATACATTTGCGTTCACCAGCTCTTTGTCTACAGTATTATAATATCATACAACTTACAAAGATAAACTAAGCTGATATTTAAAAAAAAAACCTTTTACGTAATTTTTTAATTTTTATTAGTGTTTTTACCTACGCTTGGAGGAATTATCAATTTTATAAATTTAAAATGCATATAAAAATTTTCGGAACCGACAGCATTTTAAATTTATAAAATTAACCTTTTACGTGTTAAGTGATATGCACTATTGGCTTAAAGCGAGGCCAAAAAGACGAGATACAGAATGTAAATAAATCTTTGGCATTGTGCCTTGCACGCAAATCGTCTCACAACTTTTAGAAAGAAACAGGAGTAACTTTGTGGTAGTCCATGATATGCAATAATATTTATACCAAGTACCACTTGGGATAATACTTCACTCAGACCTGTTCAAGCATATGGAAGTTTAATAGTCCAATACACAACTGTAACTCATCCAATATATGACAAATAAAATATAAATTAAATGAGAAGGTGAAATTTTAAAATATAAAATTCCACAGCTTTTTGATGAAAAAAAAAAAAAAAAGGAAGAAACACGTGATTAGCCGTGCATTTGATGACATTATATCCCATGATCTTTGTATCAGTTTGTCTCTATTCTATACCTTATCACAACGGCCTTGCTTAAAAAACTATGGCAAATAATTTGAAAGCTTTATTTTTTTGCATTTGTACCATATATCTACTAAGCTGATTTATTTAGATATATTCCAAATTAAAATTGCATGCCGTACTAAAATCATGCCCCAACTCCTAGTATTAAGTCAAACCTAACTAATGTCAGACTGATTATACCACAGCTGGGCAAAAGCCTCATTTCGCATAGGATTTTAGTTTTGCTCTTTATATTGAACTTTTAAGCAATCACTTTGACGACCTCCGCAGTGGTGGGAGCTGTGGTCTCATAAGCAATTTAGGAATTTATAAATTCCGATTTTTTTGTACTCTAGGTCTGGAATGGATGCTCAGTTATAGCGTTATCTAAAAGGAAACACTGCGGTTTCGGTTTAAACACTGTAAACAAAATAAATCACATTGTTTTTTTTTTGCGATTTCAAATCCAGCCAGTCCCAAAAGCTTTAATTAGTATTTTAAATTTATATAATTTCAAAATTCCTCTTTATATGACTTAGACAAACCACATCGTTTCGTACACCCCGGTGTACCGGATGCAATTTTAATTTGTCATATATCTGTTTCACACATCTTTTCACTATCTGTTCATCACATCATCAATTTTCTTTTAGTAAAATTACGTGTTAAATATTGTATAATAGTGATATTATATAACTAAAGCCTATTTTTCTATATACAATTATAAACCCGAGAGTCTATATAGATACAAGTTCGACGAACAAGCTTTGTATAAAACAGCAACACTAGACGTTACATCGAGCATGCAAGATTTAATAAGCGTTGCGTAACGTCGGAATAGTTTAACCCAGCGTTTAACTGACAGTGTGCCAAGCATGAGATTTCCTACCTACGTTCACTTATTCGATCGCGCGCAAGTTAACTACGGTTCATATGATATCGAAACAGTGTAATTTAGTGATAGTATAGTTTCCCGATATTATAACTTATAGTATTAGTATTTCTTATTTTCTGAGTAACATATATTACTATCAGAGAGGCAAAATTCGTTAACAGTTTTAGAAGACGTGTTAAAAATCACTTTTTGTCCCAGTAATACTTTATACAATATATTTTGTGTATATATTTATTAATTTATACTTTTATGTTAAAATATATGCACCAACTACCTCTTTCCGTTCTTGGATTTTCTACACGATTGGTTGCCTGGAAGAGATCGCTATATAGCGATAAGGCCGCCGATGTATACGCTGTGTTGTGTTGGTGTTTTAATTTTTTTTTTGTAAATTTATGTTTGGTGTACAAAAACACTTTAAAAGTGTATTCATTCATACCATTGCATGTATATATATATTTTTTTTCTTTAAGTTCCTATTCAGCATATATCCTTTCAATTTTTCTCACATTCGAGGGCTTCTGGAAGAGATGTCTTTAGAGATAAGTTGTCCTTTTGCACGTCCGTTTGTTTCATGCTAATTTTAATCTTTGTTACTTAATAAATAAATAAATAACTAGGTGGCGCTCCATGCATTCCATATAAATCTCTCACGTGAGATAAGTAAACTTACGTAGAAAATCTCACACTTGGCACTCAGCAACTTTCAAATGTCTCAGATTTAAAAACGCTGCACAACTATTGCACCGTTATGCCACGTTTATTAATAACGCCGTAAGACTTAGCATCATGTTGTAAAAATTTATTGTCGTTGAAATCAAAAAGAAACTAAGCTAAATTACGTCCGAAACGTATTTTTATTTCAACACTTACAAATTTACGCAATGCGGCAATCGTGCCGACCCATTGCTTTTCATTGTAGAGAATAATTTTAGTCAAGAGCGCTCACTGAAGATTTTGTCTTAAAAGATAACGAAGATAATATAAGTATCATCACAAACATATACAATATAATGATTTGAAGACACTGATAAAAATTTAACAATGGCGCCACGCAGTCAATCAGTATTAAAAATAGTGGTCATTTTCTTTTCCAAGCGGCAATGTATATGAATTTAAGTCCAGCCAAATAAATTTGGTAAAAAGTGTACCTACCAATGCAAACGGTAAAATATTTCTCTTTCATATTCTTAATTCCATCGACAATCAAATTTTACGAACTAAATCTCTGTCTGATAAAATATAAACTAATTAATTAATAGATAAAACAAAAAAAAAAAATTGCACAATAAATACGTACACATAATGTTACGATTTAGCACCTCCCGTTTTTACTTTCAACAATATATCAATAACACTAAACCGATTTTTATGAGGCTTTTACAATTTCATAGCTCAGCTAAGCAGAGTGTAATAAAGCTATTACGATCAGATAGCTTAATAATTTTAAACAGTAAAATATAGACTGGCTAAACTCACAGATAAAATAAATTAATTATTTTACAGTACACGTGCTAAAAATAAATTATTTTATATTTTTTTAATAAACATTTTTTTGGAAGCATTTTTATTTTGGAATATGTTTTAGCTACTTTAATACTTTTTGAAAACGTTTATTATTTTTTTATATTTTTTAAGCAAAAATAGTTAATTTAGTATTAATCCTTCCCTACACAATAAAAAAGAGGAGTTAGTTCATTGGAATTATTACATTCAAAAATATTAGGTATTTTTATCATAATCGACTAATGGTTGGCGTAAAACAATAACGAGTACAATATTAAATCACAAACATTTAAGAATCAAATGTTTCTCTATATTATGAAAACTTTTAATTTTTATCAAAAGTAATTTTAATGCCTCTTACCTTTTTTTTGGGTAATGTGTTTTGTCTAGTTTTTATTTTACGTCAAGAACTAACGTATTTAATAATAAAAATCATTTACAAAATAGCCTCAAACTATTCGCTGATCACTATAAAAAAAATACAAAGTGTTTGTAACAGCATACGAAAACTAAACTTTTGAGTTTGTGTGTAAATTATTATTATTTAGGTAGTAAAAGCTTCTTTATCCACGCTTCACAACGACAATGTCACAATTATCGTTTTTGCTGTCCGAACAATTGACTCTTGGGAATTTGTCACATCTACATCCTTGAGTTAATCGTTCATTTTCTGTAGTTAATCCTCCAGTTTCTAAAAGACTGGTCAAGTAAGAAACTGTAGGTTAATATTGTTTTTATCATTTAATAGTATAAACATATGCAGTAAAGTTTTTTTTAGTTTAGTTTTAATACGGCCGTTATAACACCAAGATCTACGCCCGCCGTTTTAGGCAAGAATATTATTCTAACATAGCCATAAATAAATATTATGTCATAAACTCAATTAGAAACTAATAAAAAATGACTAATATTTACATTTCATTCAAAACAAGCGAATCTACGTAAAAAAATAAATCAATTGTTAATTTGTACATTAAAAAAAAAAATTAAATTATCTATGGCATTGTACTTTACATTACAATTGATATTGGATAAAGGCAGCTGCACATTTTCTATCGGATCCGATTGGTTATTTAGTCAACATATTTTGATGACGACAAAGTAAAAAAAGGGCATATTAAAGTCCAAAATGGTGATGTCTGTAAATAACATGAGAAATAAGATTTAAGGAACACAAAAAATACTTCCCCATATTCATTAAGACAAAACGTAAGAAATAAGCGAGACGTAAAGTTTACTTTAATAAATGGTTTATTAAGGCTCTGCTTAAATGAGTGGCCCGGAAAGAAAGCAGTTAAGCACCATTTCAAATGGGCATACCCTCCAAAACTAATTGTAACTATAGTATAGTCAGATGCCTTCCCTAAAGTCTCTACTTTTCATGGCGGTCGTCAAAATGTTGCCCCTAAATAAACCGAGAAAAGTAATCCGACCGGATTTCGATCGAAAGACCATCGGATCGGATCCGACAATATGAAATGTGCGTTCATTCTTAGGGAGTATGAATTGTTTAGGATTAGTTCTTTGGTGCTTTACAAAATTTCAATAATACAAAGCGAGTTCCTGTCCTCTTTGAACAGATATTTTAGTATCACACTATAAACACGCGATACAGTACCTATCGCATGTATAGTCAAGTATTTTTAGTGTGACTTCGGTCACAGAGAATACTAGTATTTCATCCAAAATCCATCGACTGGAATTTAAATAAAAATATATTGAAAACGAAATTATGTTGTAAATTAAAAAATATCGCAAAATATATTAACTCTATTGATAGGCAAATAACATTGAATGCTTTTTATCATAGTAATATAAAGGTCGTAACCAAATTTTTTACCGTCACACAAATGATATCACAATGGAAAACGACTGTAACACAAGAGAATTAGAAATCAACATGGTAATACAAATATTAGTGTCAACTTCATTGTTTTGTTTAAAACGGATTATGGTGTTCGCCAACCATATTATCTCAACACGGACTCGACTTAAATTATAGTATTCGAATTTAAGCTTTATTTCACGTGACATAAAGTTTTTTTTTTCTCATCTCGTCACCATCATGGTCATGTTGCTACCGACCCACGCTGGTTATGGAACCTTCGTAGCTTTAGTTTTAAGTTGACGAATTTATTGATCGCCATCAACTCACTCCTGTCATATTTTACATGTAATGTACGCATCAAAAGTGCCATCTATGTGCCTATTTGAATAAAGAAATATTTGACTTGGATTTGACTTATTAGTGAAGATTTGTTGACTTTACGAGCCTTTGGGGACTTTATATAGAACTCTCATGCATCCTAAGTACAAGATTTGCCCGCTCGCAATCGAGTAATAATGAGAGTATCGAAATACTTGACAATCGCAGTAAAATAGACCTTAACATGATTGTGTTAAAGCTTAAATTTGCCAACATTTCTTCAGCTCAAGCTTTTGTCAGAACGTTTGTTAAATTAAAATCAGGATTGAATTTGCGACTCTAAAACTAGTAAGATAAGGCCCATTTTACTTTGACGATAAATAGTTTTATGTATGAAAACGACTCTTCGATTGCGAGCGAGCAAATATGGTAGTACAGTCTTTTTCATCTTTACCGTTAAATCAAGTGACATTTAATTGTTTAAAACGAACATAGCTCCGAAGTTAAAAAAAAAAATCAAATCAAATGGTTATCAAATGCTTCATGATTGAGGCAAAAAAACGTTTCACCAACTCTTAGGTGATAACTTTTGGTGAACGGTTTATGTATGCCTAGGAAGCTCCATCGATAAGGCGTTACCTATTTACGGACATTTGTCCCGAAAATTACCATCTAAGGCTTAGTCTAGTTGTCTTTATGTTTTATGACATAAAGCTAACACTTCATTACTTAAACTAAGCAGAGTCGTTATTGAGTCAATATGATGTGCGAAGGTGTTTATGTTACTAGCCAAGTCAGAACCGTGTGCCATCATAAAATACGACTAATATAAAGCAACCCCTTTTAAATAAGCGTAAAGCTCAAACAAGGAAAAGGTAACGATTTATAAGTGTTGTGTGTTATGACCTTTGTCTGACATAATGTATATAGATCATACATAGATATGATACACTTTGTCACGATCCTATGCGATTAAACTCGACCGGGCAGTTTTGACTTCATACACCTTGCGAACTTGGCCAGTAACATTTATATTTCGAAAACGATCCTATTTTAGACATAATCACAACACGTTCAGTACTTTTTTTCATATGTAAAGCGAACGTCAAACCAAGGCGTCCAATTTGCGGTGGTGTAAAAATTTGCGTCTAGCATACTTCCTTCGAGAGAAATCGTTACACATACACACAAACAAGCAAGCACACGAACGTTCGACGCACATACTGACTAATTCAATCGCGTGTAAATATAATTGACGATATACGTTCTACTGTGGATACACCTTTATAACAATCGCATTTGAAAATTTAAAAAAAAAATTACTTTAGTTTTTAAAATAAATAGTACATTAAGATAGTAAGTGATATATATTTGCATCTGCAAAAGGTCTAGAATTGTTGATTCTTACTCGATACTTATTTATTTAATTAATTAATTTATATTATTATAGGAAACAAATATTATGAGTATTTCATTCGACATACAACAGTAGTGCCGACGTATTATAATTAATTAAATATTTAAATAATAAAAGTAAAATAAATTTATCGCAGTCAAACTTTGAAAATATAGTATACACAATTCAAAACGTCCTGAATCAAATTTTTACACATGTCAAAATTCTACTACTCCAATAATAATTCATTAGTAATTCGGAGAGTGTAAAATAGTGTTATAAGAGAAAAACTGTTAAAGTTTCCGTTCAGAGATTTGCCAATGTCATCGCAATCTCAGCAGAAGACATGTCCACGGCTGGGCATGGGTCTTTAGTAGGGAATCCCACTCTCCAAATTTTCGCGTCTGCATCCATTGACTTCCTATTCCTAGTTGGGTACAGTCTGTCCACCATTTACATTACCAACTCAGTGTTTATCGGTGCATGGTCGGCACTCCAACACCTTTTGACCCCAACGTTCTTTATCCTCATACATTATCATTTCACCTTCGCAAACCATTGTAATATTACGGTTAGTTTTTCTCTTCTGATATGATCTCACTTCTGATATGATTTAAGTGTTACTCCTAACTATGGGCCTCAGAAGAAAGCTAAGTTATTCAGATATATTAAATATACTTAGTAGTTATTATGAAGTATATTGTACCTTTATTTGACCTATACCACAATTGAATCATCTTACTAACATCCTGGGGTAGCTGGAAGAGATCTCTTATAGAGATAAGCTTTCATTTGTACACTTCATGTATCTTATGTTCACAATCACAATTTATGGTATATAAATAATAAATAAATAAGTTCTCTTAATCGCGAAGAGAGCTACGGCGTAGTATCTCGAAGTGATCAAATCAAAAATGAGGAGAATTCCAGAAGATCCAGGGTTAAGGTACATAGCTATATATCAGCGAGTTGCAAAGCTAGACGCAGGGTAGGTAAAAAGATCGGAGAACCGTTGGACGTTGGGGTCGAAGGTGTTGGACTGGCACTGGCAAATGCGTTGGTAGTCTTCCCACTAGGTGGACAAGCGACATCTAACGAGTCGTAGGGAGACGCTGGACACTTATCACGGAAGGCTGGAGTGTGGAAATCCCTTGAAAGCCCCAGTCCAGCATTCGACGTCCATCGGTAGAAATCAGTACGATAAACATAAATGAAGTAGTTGCTTGAAATAAATGAATGTCTGAAGAAATGGCAAATTTTAACAAGTAACTACACTTTAATGCCTAATGGACATTTGCAGGGTGATATTTTGAGATGAGCCAGGGGAGAGTTTCAGACATCTTTGGAAATGCTTTTTTGATTGAATAATACATTACGTTTGTACTTTTTGATTGGAATCATGCATTGCAATCAGACCGTTGGTTAGCGTAAAATAGATCTTCCTCTTTAAATAAAGATTTTTTTCTGATTATACGTTTTTATTTCCTTTAAAGCATTCTCTTGTGCATATTTTCTATGCAAAATAGTAAGTCTGTTAAACCCTATCTACCAGGCGTCTCGGAACGGTCTGGCTATTACGATTTCTAAACTGACCCAACTCAAAATTTCACCCTATACATTGCTAATGTTACACCAAAATTGTATCAGTACTATAATACTATTCGTATATATAGTTAATCGAATCGCGAGTATGTAAAATCGATGTCTTGTTAGACTAATTTAAGCTATATGTTTAACTAAGCGTTGATAAGTAGTCCTTATTCACTGTAGAATACAGTTGTTTTTCCTTTGAATCTCAACGTTTGATAGGTTGCGTTGGATTTCGTCGTCTTCCGCTATCCTGCAGAAAGAAATATGTATATTAATACATACTATGAAATAATGGAATGACGGAAATTTTATATTATTATCAAATGCAGTGTTTGAACCAAACATAGGTACCAAACAAATAGGCACTCTTTCGCTTATTGCAGTCTGAATTTAACGCGGACTATCCCGTACTGAGTCAAAGGTCTAAGTCATTTCTCCCTCAAGAGCAGAGGCCTAGCAGAACAGTGGGGGATTGGAAGGGGGAGGAAAAATATGGCTCAAAATGCTTATGTAATGTAATATACATACGCTTTTTCCTGCTCGTCCATTTCCTGCACCAGCCGATCTCTCTCGTTGACCGCTGCAAGCAGTTCCTAAGGGACAATTCATGAGGATTATAAACCATACATTTAACATACCGTGACCCGATACATGTTTTGCTGCATAATGTATAGAACTACGCATATATATATATATATGCGTAGTTCTATACATTATGTATGTTCCGCAAAGTAGTGCGTATATATATATATATATACGCGCTACTTTGCGGAAGTCCATAATATATTTCCTGATTTTCGCGGAGTTTAGCAAATTAAGCTTAATTTTATAATATATTATAATATGTACAGTGGCAGTCATACACCTAATCGATTTCTATGCGACATTCACCGGAACACTTAGCGGCACGTCTTTGTCTGTAGGGTGGTAACCAGCTCGTCCGGGAGGTATACAACGGGTTCCCCGGGCGTCTAACAAAGCCAACAAGACATGCCGTGGTGGTTTTTAGTTTGGGTATACCCCCTTTAGAGGGGGAACCTCCGTCTTGCCCAAGGGTCGGAGCTAGCAATAAAGCCTTTAAACCAACTACGCCAAAAAAAAAAAAAGGGTTGGTAACCAGCCACGGCCAAGGCCTCCAGACCAGACCAGACCACAACACAAATCCCTAAAGTAAACTAAATTGTAAAGTAAAGTTATCTCTGCAGAAAGCATCATGAAAAAGATACCAATAACAGCATCAGTTTAATTTAGATATTTGGAGTTTCATCGGTCCCCCGAGAACGTCCAATTTACCTGCAGCAACAGTCTTTCTCTTCTCTTCTGTCCGGGAGTCTTCCTCCATTCCTCCACGCCAAGAGAGAGTCGCAACTCTCTATCCAAAAGCTCACATCTCCTACTCAGATCTTCTTCTTGTTCCCTGAACAATAGGAGTTTATTTTTAAGATTTCTAAGACGTACTTAACACGCTTCTATATGAATATATATATATTAAACATTTAAAAAATACACGAATATTTAACTATCAAAATTGATATTTATAATGTCAGTCTTAAGCCCAAATACAAACACAAGCACCGTAAATAACCTAATCCTTACATAAGAATAATTCTGTTAAAATTTTCTTTATTTCAAGAAATGCTTTCTTGAAATAAAGTAAGAATCTTTTTTATTGTACTGTACCATGATGCACACATACATTATAACAATCTCTAATGGCATACTGCAATACTTAACCAGGCAGAATCAATTAGCAAAGCGGACGAAAAAAATACTGAGTAGGCGCACTTTATTCTAAGTGAGCGTCTATAACCTCAAAAGCGATAAATAAAGTACTCCAAAAAGTTTATTCTCGTTGTTTCGTGCTACTAATAATATCTTATACTTAGGTTTAATAGGGTAAACTAAAAATAAAAACACATATATTCATGTAAAGTTACTTACAGAATGTTCAGTTGCATTTGTCTTCTCAGTAGGGCGTTTTTCTTGTTGACGAGATTAAACCACTGAGACATGAGGCGGTCTTCCTCCTGCAAAAAAATTCCACAAATACAAACAACTTCCGCGGTGGTAAAATAGTTTATTCCTCCTGTGTGTGTCCTGGATTTAAAATGTCTTGATCGTAAATTCGGATAGGTTAGAAATAAATGAATGAATAACTATATTTATATTGTTGACTACAAAAATAAGGAAAAGAAACGCAATAAAAACACAGCAAATAAAATTTGGCGGCCTTATCGCTACTTAGCGACCTCTCCCGAGCAACCAATGGCGTGAAAAACATAACTACGTAAAAGGGATAGGTGCTTATTTCCGGTATCGATATTTGCGAGCAGGAGAAGGACTTCTTCGTGTATTGACGCACGTGTGAAAATTTTATACAAATAATAACTCCAACCTCAACTTTGGACAATTAATCGAATCCAGGGCTAAAACTGCTGGAAAAAACTTGGCATCCTCGAAAAGGTCAAGCGGTACTTCACGCCAAAACAGCTCGTAACCCTGTACAGAGCCTCAAGTTCCGTCGTGCATGGAGTACTACAGCCATTTATGGGATACAGTGGCGTGCATAGCCCTTGGACCCAGGGTATGCACAAGGTGTTCAGCACAAACATTTATAATTTTTATAATAATTTTTATAAGGTTTATAATCCTATTACTGTACGAAAGTTATATTTTTGATTGATTTAATACTATCGTCTATCTACTGCTAATTGAATAAAAGTACATACCCTGATTTACGTCACAAAATTATGACACACCATTCGGCAGCATTTTCTAAGCACACTGATGATGATAATATTTTTTCCAACATATGTTTTTAGCGTCTTGATGAAAATTATTAATATCACAATATCCTTTATCATTCCACACTACGTATATTGGACAATAAAACAAAAGGAAAGCAAATTAATCGATTGGTGTGTACAAAGCCGCTTAGTCAAGAATAGTTTTCGTAATATTTATTATTAAACATACGTGTTACTTTATCACCTTTTTTTGTGGACATTTGTAACATTGGTACACACCTTCCTTTGCGAATGATTTCTAATTTTAGGTACTTTTTCCAGGCACACTGAACCCAAACAAAGACCGCACGAATATGCTTTCATTATAAAATGAATGAATAAACTATAAAATAACGTTAACACATTAAACTATCACTACTCAAACTTTTATAAGTTGCTGAATTTATGCACTTGAACCGTTTATTTATCACCAACGCCATAGAGCATTGTTCGAAGGTAAACAATAATGGCGATTTATGGCGATTGAATATGCTAATGATAATATTGCAATCGAAATTAGTCAAAATATGTCTTTAATTTTTTTGTAAGTATGGGTACGAACGCTATTCTATTTTGATATGTCAACAATAAATAGAAACAATATTTATTGTTAACTTTCTCACCTTCCAATAATTACTGGAATACTTTTCATAAAAAAATCAAACACGTAATTGATTATTCACTTCCGTAAGCAGTGCATATAGACACCCATACTTAAAGAATTTATGAATGAAACTGTTCACACAAGACCGATGCTAATCTTGTAAGTACAAGCGCACGATTATAACATTACACGACACACAATACTAACTTGCACGCACACATCTAGCAGAACGATTCTTTCTTTGGGCGTGCTTATTTTATTTGATATTTCTATGCAACAGTAGAGGGCGTCATATGTCGAGTGATTCATAATAATTGATTTACCCTGCAATCGATAACATGAGATTTAAATAATAATATAGGTATTTTCACGTGTTTTAAAAGGTAAATGTTTAGCATTTACGGTTAAAAATTAAAATAGAAGTAGATGATTTTATTTTGTACGCTATACGCCTCGCGCGCGCTGGTTGCGCTGTCGCCTATCTAGCGACAATTGACGTAGAAGTTTGGCCGCTCATTACTAGATGGCGCTAGTTTAGGCATTACTTGACGGCCGACTGGCGCAATGGGCAGCGACCCTGCTTTCTGAGTCCAAGGTCGTGGGTTCGATTCCCACAACTGGAAAATGTTTGTGTGATGAGCATTAAGTGTTTTTCAGTGTCTGGGTGTTTATATGTATTTTCTAAGTATTTATGTATATATAATTCATAAAAATATTCATCAGTCATCTTAGTACCCATAACACAAGCTACGTTTACTTTGGGGCTAGGTGGCGATGTGTGTATTGTCGTAGTATATTTATTTATTTATTTATTTATTACTTAGTGTTTTTTTAATTACAAAACTTTAATGGTCCTATCTGAAGGTTCTTTAAGACCCTGAGGGTAGGGTATGTACTGCTTATTTGCATATATGCAATGCACGCCACTGATGGGATAGCTCTGCTAAGTACCAGCTTGATGCTTTGGATTCGGTGAATCGCTGAGCTAGGAAACTCATCGGGGACAAGGCAATAGTCAGTAGACTCCAACGTTTGCAACACCGTCGCAAAGTTTGGAGAGCGTAGAGCGTAGTTGATGTCTCTTGGACTCGTGCAAAGCGTTTTGCTTCCTCGTTCTATCAATTCGCATCTTCCCTACAATCTGGGTTCCTTCAAATCAAGAGTGAATAGGAATCTCCTAGACAAGCGCGCTCCATCCGCAGGCCGCATCATCACATAGTTTCGGGTGTGATTGCGGTCAAGTGCTAGTCTATATATTTAAAAAAAAACTTATCTTATGCCATTGCCGCGCTTTGGCAGGTGGTCACTTTTATTTATCATTAGGGACATCCCTTTTCGGGGGATATAACCGTGTATCAACTAACATATGAAAAAAACTAGGAGTAGTAGTTTATTATCCATGCGCACCGACTGGCATCAAAGCAGCGCGGTGGTTCTATGCCCCTGAACCCACTTTCGTTGGAAAATGTCTGTGTGATGAAAATGAATGTGTTTCAGTGTCTCGGTGTTTATTTGTATATTATAAGTATATATTATTTATATATATTATTCATAAAAATATTCATCTGTCATAACGCAACTACGCTTACTTTGGGGCTAGATGGCGATGTGTGTATTGTCGTAGTACATATATTTATTTATTTAATCTTTATTTACTTTTTGTTTAAAACACTAGTTTGTGATGGCGATGATAATACTCTTTTATTACAACAGTTTTAAGATAATATGGTATACAACATAAAATGAAGATTTATACTAAAAGTCAAAAAGCCAATGAAATAAGATAACTAATAATGCAATTAAAGGAATTTGGTACCGGATTGTGTGGGATTTGGACACATGCGAGGAATATTTTACGCCATTTTATCTGAAAATTGTTCTAATAATTATAGTATTTAAAAACCTTTCTTTTCTATATTGAATAGAATCAGGCGTTAATTTGCGGAATTCCATGACATATTTTGAAAATTTCGTGAAAAGCAGAAGAAACACCAAACATATCTTCGGCAATGTTTTCTCTACGAACGTTTCTCTCCGACACCGGAAAATCCACAGGGGATGTTGACTATCCAATGAATAATTATTTAGTTTTAACAAACAATTATTAATTAAGTATAGCAAAATAAGCTTTTGTTCCTCTGGAAAGTGTTATACATTTTCCAGAGGAACTTCTCCGTAAGGGTCCAGAATAATTTAATGCAGCCTGCCACGTGGAAGCTACCCACCAGACCAGAAAAATTTATAATTCAGAGATTATAATATTCCAAAATTCCCTCCGCGACCACAGGTTTCGCTATGCAGGTCGCCAAAACTATTGTTACCTGTGCACGCTTTAACATCTGCATAAAAATACCATGCATACCGTAGGGCTAGCATGCTCGAGATAATTATCTACTATTAGTACCGACAGCATTTTCGCAACCCGTTCGATCTTCTCAAATTCGAGGGTTTCTGGAAGAAACATTTTTAGATATCTCTAAAGAGGTCCATGTTGAGAGTTGTCCATGTGCACGTCCCATCTTTTTTCATGTTAATTTTAATCTGTGGTAGTGCATAAATAATAATTATCGCTACCCGTTACTCATATTTTACCTATGGAGAACGTATAGATAAATAGGTAGACATAACTCTCTCGTGGCATGCGTGCTAGCCATACAGGTATATTTTTGGTCTGAGTTTTATCAGACTCCAGAAACTCGGACTAAGATGACGGAAACTCGATTGATACCCTATAACAGTCCACTGCTGGACTAAAAGCCTCTCCCAACGGGAGGGTTTGCTAGTAGTAGCACAGAGTAAGCTGCTACCCTTTCTCTGTTATATTCCCTTAGTCGCCTCGTACCACAACCTTGGGAAGAGGATGTGGTATAGTACCTCGGTGTTGTCGGCCGCGTCCATGACCCTTCGCAACTGCTTCTCCAGTGCGGCCGCCTTCTCGTCTATTGCGCTTTGCTCCTTCTCCAACGCTTCCAGCTCACTGGCGATGTACGACCCCGTCTCGCGACCCTGCAAGAAAACGGAAGAATGGTAACGCGGTCCCATTAAAAAAAAGAGAGAGACGTACTCGGAGAGCCGGTGCACGTTGGGGTTGGGGTTTCGAGATGCTGGGATGATGACCCCAGTAACCGCAGACGCAGACAAATACTTTAATGGGTGCGTATGTCTGTCAGGTAGTATTAAAGAGTCTTTTAAAAATGGGATGGTGGACTTCTTGGTGGAATTGGTTGGAAAAGCAATGTCTTAACGTTTTGGGCACCGGGATGAATTCCAGGCAAACGAGGGATTTCAGAGTAACTCCCGAGCGTCTAGAATCCTGAGGGTAGCGAGGGTTTTAGGGGCGCACTAAAAGAAGGCAGCTGTAACCTTGAGTTGAATACACTTCACACCTCACGAGGCAATTCAATCAAGTTTTGGAGGGATTTTTTTACAATCTCTATGGTTCACGTTTCACAGGTTCTGGTGAGTGACAGGGACGCGTTAGAGCGAGATAGCAATACTAGAATGAACAGATTTTATTAAAATACGCCGCGCGCAACATTCCTTATTCAAATCATGTAAGCCCCTAGGACTCCAGTACAATATTACTAAGCCTATATGATGTATTGACGCACTTGACCTTTTCATACTAGGCTTTGTAATAAGGCATTGTGGAGCGAGTGGTGTGAAAAGTTTGTGATTTCTCTACACAATACTAGTCTGCGCTCAGTAACAGAAAAGTATTTGTAATTGCACAAATATGCTTTGTGTTAGAAAGTGAGATATATTGTAATTCCCGGGATCCGAAGACTTTCTAATACACGTAGGAGATCGAGTAAAATATCTTATGCGCGTTACGTATATCTAAGATACAATTTTATCAACGATAGGTTATATGATACAAGCAAATATAGTACGTAAATAAAAAATAAAAATCGTTTATTTCTTTTCTAATATTATAAATCAAACATGTTGTAGAGAACGTATGAGTATGATATACTCACGTGTTCCAGAATGTTGAAGTGTTCCGGTGACAGTCTGTCCGCCAAGGCGGTGAGACGTTGCGGAGATGGCGGGGTATTGCTTCTGATACTGCGACTGTCTTCACTCGCATGCTCTGAAAATTACCATACTAACTTTAACATTTAAATAATCTCATAATGACAACCCTTGCTATGTTCCGGTCTGAGCGTCGTGGTCGCCGGTGTTATTATAGGCACATGAGACTTAAAACCTAGGCCTCAGGTTCATCGACACTTTGTAGGACGTTTTCCTAGCATGCCCTAGTTGCTGTTTGCAATGCTGCTTTTAGCGGCAGAAATAGGCATGCCATGGTAGTACTTCTTTGCACTTACCGGATCTGTCAGGACTAGTGGCACTTTTTCTGGAACCAGGACTGGATGGCAAGGACTCCGGCCTCGACACCAGTCCCTCTAAGCTTTCCATACCGCCCGCTGATAAATGGAAAGCAATATAAGAGTTACCGAAAAAATCTCGAAATTAATTGATAGTTTCAAGGTGCTTTACGAATATATGAAGTTGAAAGAACTTAAACCGTTAATAATCTTAATTGTTATTCACAGCGAAATAAAAGCTATGT
Organism: Pararge aegeria; assembly: GCF_905163445.1. Classification (NCBI taxonomy): domain Eukaryota; kingdom Metazoa; phylum Arthropoda; class Insecta; order Lepidoptera; family Nymphalidae; genus Pararge; species Pararge aegeria. Next base: position 1,083,601 of record NC_053204.1, on the reverse strand, counting down.
TACTCTTGATCATAATTCTGACTATATGATTGTCGGCTTTACACGATTCAGTATAAATTTTTCTTTAGAAAATAATTTCTAAGTTAACTCTAACGAAAATTTTAATAAAGTTTGTCTTCTTTTTTTTTAATTCGGTATATTAAGAAGAGCTATGTAGAGTTAATTATTTAATTAAAACTCTTCTAGAAATAAATCGCAACTAATTTTTCTACTAGTTACCATCTATGCTTGACCTATTCAAAGTTCCTAATAAACTAGACCAGTGGTGTCACTTAAGGTGGCTCTCTAAGTTCTCGGCTATTGAATGTCTACATGATCAAAAAAACACTAACCACAGTAGTTTAAATATATGAAAAAGATTCGTTTTCAAGTTTAATTTATTCTGTAATAAAAATGTTCCACGTACCTGCGGCGAGTTCCTCCAAAACAGACTCCTTGGTAATTATCTCTACGGTGCCGCGTGTTCGCGACGGTGATAGAGGTGATGTGGGACTGTATGATAACAATCAAACTATGGGTTAACAATGACATACATTTCTTACAGCTATTTTCAAAAAGTAGGTAATTAATAACTCTAGGAAACCCTTATTACAAAATATACTAGCTGAACACTACAATACTAAGAGCGAGCGTCGAAAGAAATCGGCTCCGCTTTAACAATAGAATAATGTTAAATTGTAAAATGTTGATTTTACAAAACAGCATCTATAAGTTGTTCTTATTTATTGGCCTACTACTACAGGAGCTATATGATTTTGTAAATTGAAAAACACTGAAATATTTACCTGACAATGCCTGCTCTCGCATCAGCTATTAACTTTCTCGCTCGCTCCCGGAGCATTGCTTGCCTTTCCTCTTCTGTTATTGGCTTTACAAGAAAAATAAAGTTTAGTTAGTTTTTGCTTCGTTACAATAAAATCGTGAATAGAAGTATAAATGCACTTTTAAAGTAAATTCCTTATTTTTGGGATACTGGAACAACAATAATAATAAATTATACATAATCGTATGTTTTACAATATCTTCCCGTATGAGACCTTATAGAAAAAAGAATTATAGAACAAAGTATTATTAAAACTATAAAAGGGCCCAGGTGATAAACACCTCACAACAGTATAAAACTATTTATGAACCTATTTATGAATCTAAATTATGAATATGGAAATATATTTTAAATTTGACACAATCTGTATAAAATCTAATCTATTAATTGCTACTTGCTAAACAGTTCATTTATTCAAAATCAACAATTTACTCAAATAGAAGTCAAACTCAAAAATCTACAATATACCATTAAAAACTATAAGGACAGACAAATTACAAACTCTTACTGTTATTTAATTTTAAAGTTTTTTCTTACTTTACTTTTATATAATTTAGATTTCGCATGATTAATACTTTTGCTAATTAATCCAGCACTAGTCTGCAGTTTGTACAGCCCAAACCATACAACTCAAAAAAAAAAAATACTCACACTCACGATAAAATTACCTTTTTAGGGCTCCCCACATCTCCATTTTTGACACCATTACAAATTTCAGTTTTCTCATCACTTTCTTTACTACTCTGGCGTTTATTTTTATCCTTTTCCTTCGCCTCGCGTTTCGTGGCTTCCAGCAACTGTCTCGCTTTCTCTTTCAATTCGTCGTGACGTGATAACAATTGCTGTCCAATCGGGAGGGACCACACAGCAAGCGCGCGATAGTCAACCAATCACATCGAAGCAAGCGTTACGCGTCGACCAATTCAAGCGCACACACAAACGGTTCAAAGCGATGATTCGTATCGAGAATGGAAAGAAATGATGCCATTTTGATATTTATTTTTTATCATTGTTAAAACATTATTACATGTGATGGATTGGTGGTTTATTCAAAAAAAAATTTAACTCTCTTGCAGTTTAAAATAATACTGATATCATTCATGGATTTTTCAATCAAAATTAAGAATGTGTTAAATTAATATTACATTTTAATTAACTATAAAACCCGACGTTACGTAACTAAGGAAAGTTTACAACTATAGTTCATTCGCATTAAGAAACTAGTCATTGAAAAAGGTCAATTTAAAATTTTTGTGAAATTATTGCTAATTAATAAGCATTTTGATTTTATCTTAATTTCAATAGACTTGCAAAGTGACGTCGTTTTACTTCATACGAATGAAATATATATATACTTTTTCGCTGTTAACATAATAATCTGTCCCTTGATAAATTGCACAAATGGGATTAAAGAATGTACTACTCTATCAATGAATAAAATTTCACGATTATATTCATTCATTTAATTTCGTTGAATAAATAGTAACAATAATTATAGATGATATTAATGAAAAAAGAAAACCCTCTACTATTAAAAAAAACAGTTTTTTTAGAAGATTTTTAGAATGTTTTTTTTAAATATAAATGTTTTTTTTGTAGATTTTTTTTTAATTTTACTGACATTAAAATTAGTCTTGTTTTTTCCTATTTACTTGTGCATTTTATACAGGATCCCTGTATAGATGTTGACTTAACTTTTTTACTACAAAGTCCTCCTATAAGTACTTTATAAACAACTAAAACTAAAAATAACATCACAAAAGCCACCCTCTGGGATTAACAAACTAACTTACCGGTGTTGGTTTTGGTAGCTCTGGTGTCGCTGGTTTTGGTTTCTCTGGTATCGATCCATTGGTTACTATTTCTGGTTGTTGAATGGTTAACGGATCTGTGGTTGCCGGTTCTATTGTTGGTTTCTGGTCTGGTTTCACTGTGTATAATGAAAACGATATCTATACTCATCGATAACCGATAACCGGGAACACTTGACTTGAATATTTCTTTAACAGTTAGAATGTTATTTTATTCAGAAGTAACACAGGTTTTATTTCCTTACACTAATAATAAGATTAGTTTACATAGTGTGACTATACGGCACGTCATACATAAACAATATCACTCGTCTTTTGACCTTTTAAAAAAGGGTAAGCAGAACTCTACACCTATCTCTTATAAAAGCTACAATAACAAATTTTATGTCAAAAAATAATAATATTAAAATGCGATTATGAATGGTCATTTTTATGAATAGAATATTAACCTTACAAAGAAGAGTGACTGTATAATTAAGACAAACTTATTTAAATATACCTTGCGTACAAGCAAGAATTTTATTTAGTCGTATAGTTTAGGAGATAATGAAAAATGTACAATTACGGGACATATGAGACGTTAGTCTATAAGAGCTTATATACGTATCTACGTGAGCAATATAACATTAAGTTACGACCTTAAATTAACGCGGATGAAATATCCCTTAGTATATTATAATTCTTATTTCTAAAGACATATAATTACCACCATTTACAACATCGTTGGTATTAGTATTTGTACTAGAGGGCGGCGGAGGCGGTTCCTCTTCATCATCAGAAGCGAAGGGGTCCGTGAACTCCTTACGGGTCATCAGCTTCTCAGGTCTAGCGGGAATAGGCTGTGGAGATTACACTTGTTTTAAGCAACGACCGATCAAGAAACAATCTTGGTCTTATTAGAGATCTCGGAATCGAATTCAAAGTCAAAGTCAGAAGGTTAAAAGATTAGCGAAAAAGGAATTAAAGGATTGTTTGAATTAAGACATTTTTAGGTTAAAAACGGGAAAAAAACAGTCAAGAGGAGTATTCTAGGTATTTCCGGACTCCTCGTCTTTTAGGCTTCGAAGAAACCACACTTTTGAGAGAAATTTTCAAACACCAATTTTCAATTTGCTACGTTTAACGAAGGGTTCTTGAAGGGGACTGATAAATAATGACAGTCAGGACACTGTCATGGAGGACAAAAGTCCAGGAGGACTAAAGGCCTCTCGGCAAACCCACACGTAATCAGCACGCTGGGCAGACGGGTCGGTGATCGCAGTTGATGGTACCAGTAGCACAGAGTATTACCCTGCCCGCTCTCCGTTATATTCGCTTAGTCACCTCGTACGACAATACGCACGGCGGTTTTATCCTGGAGTTTCTGAACACGTCAGAACGCCTAAATGCGATGCGCTCGACCGACTCGACTCTATCACTAATTACGTATTGACTTTAAGCTATCTCCATAAGTATGCTTCTGAAGAATCTTTAAACGTTAATATTACACTATCTTGTAATGTGTATTTATATGATTCTGTTGTTTTTTCTAACCATTTATTTTATTGAAATGAATTATTTAATTACTTAATAATGAATTAAGTTAATTGTTGAGGTTGGGGGTTTTTATGTGTATTGGGTTGTGTTTAAGCGTTATTGTGATCGTGTGCAGGCTCACCAGCTCGATGTGTAGGCTCTTCACTAACGTGTAAGAATTTACGGACTTGCCTGCAAGTGTTCAGGATTCCAGCTGGAGGATATGTAGGTGAGCTCCGGTAAATGGAGTAAGTCGAGTGACTGGTGAAGTTGTTTGGGAATAAAACCTGTAGTGGATACTACTATGGGAACTATGTTAATTATTAAAGTTATACTTCTTTTGGCGTGTTAGGGAAAAATGATGAGAGTAATTTTTTATGATGCGCGCGCACACCGTCACCAAAAACCGACACCCTGAAGTTAGCTATAAGGTTTGACAGTGTACACTTTCAATTGTCAAAGTCTGCGGGCGCATTACGGTGATTCAATTGTACATATATCTCAAATTTTAATGTCGGTTGTCCGATATTGAGTCCATTAGTATTCCAAATTTATTTATCTTCATTTAACTAACTGATATTGCGTTATAATAAAACTTTCAATGTATTAAATACCTTTTCTGCAAACGTAGAAAGAGGCGGAAGATGAAATTTTTGAAAGATTTTAAATTTTTATCTCGTTACACTAAAGGAGTATAACTTCTAACGCGTGTACATAAGTACACACACCGCAGACGTCCATGCCATCTGCTGCGGGAGTCACCTCGTTGGGCCGGGCGGGCTCGGCGAACCACTTGGCGCTGGGCTTGGCGCGCTCGCGGGCCGGCGACAGCATCTTGCCCAGCAGGCTCTTGGACTGCAGCAGCATGTCGCGCACGTCGGGCGAGCGCTCCTGCGACTGGCGCGACTCCTGCGAGCCCTGCGACCTGCGCCGGGGGGTGCGCCCACATCACATAGAGCCACGCGCGCACACGCACACGCGCGCACGCACATTCATTCATTCATTAAAACTATGGATTACTCGAAAACTATTAACGTTTCGGTTTCACAGACAAGTCTCAGAGTCAGTACGTAATCTCTAAGCCTGTGAAGTATTATTTCAGTTTTTCAGTAACACTTCGTATATGGAACATCCAAAACAAGACAAAACAAAATCTACTTAATGATAGATTTTGTAGTGGTTCTTTTTAATGCTATATAGTTATATACGCTCTAAGAACGCTCAAAAATGTGTAACCGTCCTTCCGCTATCAACATTTATATCATAAATGCGAAAGTGTGTTTGTTTGTCACAATAACACAGAAACAGAGAAAGGGATTGACGTGATTTTTTGCATAAAGATAGTTTACGGGCAGGAGAGTGACATAGGCATTTATCAGGGTTGAATGCACAGTTCCTGTGCAGACACCTGGGATTCCTGGGAAGATACGAAATCCTGGGAAAATACGCAAGCGCGAGCGTGAGCGTAAAGCTCACTCTCGCCCTTGCTCGCTCGTCTGCATTTTTCTGGGATAGTAGCCCATGTAGATCATAAACTATCTCTATGCCAAAAATCATGTCTCATGGCAAACTTTTTCAAATGAGTACGCGAGCGAAGCCGCGGAGTAAAGCTAGTAATGGTATAACATACCGTCAATAATCACAATATACAAACTTACACCGGCCTCGGTCTGTCCGCCATGTTCCTGGAGCGCCGCGTGCTCACTTCCCGGCTGAAGAGTTCCGCGGGCATCGACGCGTCGGTGTCGTGTCGTCCTACCATATAGGACGACTCCGTCTCATCGTTACCTGACAAAAAACAAAAAAAGGGTTTTTAAAGTGGTAGAGCTTTTAGTGAGAGCTCGTCCGGGGAAGTACTTTCGCCATTCTTATTACTGCCGCCGAGCAGCATTGTTGCCGTGGGCGCGGTGTCCAGTGTCCTCACAGGCACATTAGGTTCAACACCTACGCCTCAGGTTTATGGGCACAGGGCGGCACGAAGCAGAACGTTTTCCTTGCAGGATCTGTGAACGGTTGCTCTGTTTACAGACGATGGTCCACTTACCATTAGGTGAGCATCAGCTTGATCCATCAATAATTACTATAGTAAAACCACAAAAGTCAATCTTCCGCGCCAGTTTTGATCCACTGCGGAGATTTGGGGTAAAGTGTTATCGGACCAAATCGTCAATTTAAGAAAGCCAAAATATTCCTGGAAAATTATTAATCTGTGTGGTATCTTTTTTAGCCTAACCCGAAAATAAATTGTTTAATTTCTTAACTTCAAGGTTGCTTGTAAGCAATCAGCCCCGCTCTCCTCTATCACAACATAGAAACATAATTGTAAAACTGTAAAATGATATTGGAAAAGAGAAACTGTTAAGTTTCTTGCCGGCTTCTTTTTAATAGAATCCGCCTTCCGAACCAGTTGTAAAGAGTACAATGTCACTACAGACAGACATACTGGACGTTTCAAAAGTGCTTATATCAGGCCTAGTTCACATTCACGTTTATTGTATATCAAAGTTTTCGCAATGTAGCACCAGAACTTCAATCCAAATGCTAAAGTAACTTTTCATTTAGAAAAATCAGAGACCCTTCCAGTCTTGCCACTTTTTGCGACAAGGCAAAGGAGGCGGCTGAGCGAGAGAGAGAAACTCTCCTCAAGTTATAGGTGAGAAAAAAAAAGAGATCCCGAGTTTAGTCTGCGGTCAGAAACCTTCTAGGGAGAAAAGAGTGAATATTAAAACAATATAAGATAAAAAATATTTACCTAACTGCTCCACTTGTAGTTCGTTGCCCGTGAAGTACGCCCGCAGTTGAAACAAGTACGTCATTATCTGTAAAGAAATATTTCAAGAAAAGCTTTATAAACGATAGAAGATAAAAAGGTCTTTGGATTCTTTAGAGCGGCTCAACAGCGTGTCTGAATCGCTATTTTTGCTAGTTAATCGCACACACAAAGCGCGACTGAGAGATTGTTAAAAAATTGTGACGTACCAAAACTGCCTTTCGTAGGCATATTTTAATGAATAAAGTATAGATTGATGCCCATTAACATGAAAAAAATAAATCTATACTTCTATACTAATATTATAAAGAAGAAAGTTTTTTTGTTTCGTTTGTTTGTACCCGAAGAGACTCCGAAAGTCCTGGAACGATTTTGCGGTTGTTGTGAAGGGCGTGGTTGCCGATGTAATGTCAGTCACATGAGGCTTAACACCTACGCGTCAAATTAATGGACACAGGGTAGCATGTTGCAGGACGCGCTCTTTGTATGCTCTGTGAAGTGTTGCTCTTTTTATAGGACATGGTTTTCCACTTAACATCAGGTGGGGCATCTACTTGGTCCGTCAATTATAACCATAAAAAAACAAACTCGGACGAAGACTAGGGCAACAGCTAGTTACAAATATGAAGATAAGCACTAAACACTGACCGCAAGTTTATCAGGCACGGGCGGTTTGCATACGTCGGCGGCTGTGAGCACTTGTGCAATGCCCAGTCGTGCGCTGGCTTCTAATGCGGTGCGGACGTTCACTTCCGCTTCGTCTGCTTGTAGGCCAGAGAAATCTCTGGAATTGATAAGGACAATTCAGTTTCCAATCTAGCTTTTATGGTCTTCGAGGATAGAAGTCCCCAAAATATGAAGATAAAAAAAAACAAGCTTTTAGGGGACTATAGAGTGTTCATACATGTTCCCATTATTATCAGGTTATGTTCCCATTATTGTCAGGAATAATGACACTCGTTAAATAAAAACTAAAGCCAGAAGGGCGCCCTAGTCTCAGAAAAAAGCCCACAACAAATTGGGCCATTTTTTTTTAACCATCCCACATTAATCAGTGAAGTCTTAAATGTCCAAAAGTGCATTGAATCCTCTTCGTTTAACTACGTCAATTGCAAGTGCGTGGCAGAAGGAAATGATCTGGTTTGACCAGGCGTGCAAATGGTGTAGATTTGCGACAAGGATGACATCACAAAAAAAAAGGTTTCTTAAGATCGAGTGAAGCTAGTTAGTAAATAAAGTAAATTTAGGAACAGTAAAAATGTTTTAGCTGAAATACAAGGAATACAATCGAAGAAGTAAGGATAAAATATAACGTTACGACGTAAAATTTTCTCTCCAGCCTTCGTGGCCCTATGTAAAACTTAAGGTTTTGAGATGCGCCAGCATTGTTGCAAGCAGTTGAAATTAGTTCCGCATACAAGCGACTCACATGAGGTCGGGTCGGTAGTGGTGGATGATGGCGCAGAAGGCGAGGCCGTTGCGGAAGCTGGTGGTCAGGTTGGTGACGCGGCAGTAGCTGTACTCGCGGGTCACGCCGCTACACCACTCCAGCAGGTCTTGCACCTGATAACCAGTTACACCTAAATTATCCGTTCACCCACTAGTTCGGAAATTGCTTCGGATTTGGATAGAAGCAGACGATAGCTGAAGATCTGTCTGTCTATATGTCAGTGACACTGTTTCTCACATACAAATTGCCTGAGTCACCAATGTGACACTTCAAATCACTTCTGAATCAAAAGTTTTTATGTATTGTTTTAGCCAGAAATATCTACAGAAACATCGATATTTTCATCCTCTAAAATCTTCTGCGAAGGCGATCCTCAAAGATCCGGAAAATGTTGAAAATGCTCCAGAGTCTAAATTTCGGTGACCTTGACCTTTATTAAAAATTCAGGAAAAAATTAGGAATTAAACAGAAAATTAAAATACTTACCGGTGTTTTATCCTTATCCAATCCCTTAACAGACAGGAATTTCTCCACATCTGCTACAGGCGTCTTGTCATTATCTATATCCTTTTCATTGTCATTCGTGTCCAGACTAATGTTGTTCAAATTGCTCTTCAATTCCAACGGCTTAAGGTTCCTTTTCGCTATCGTCTTAGGTTTTAATACCCCCCATTTTAGATTATCTACCTTATTTTCCTCTGTTGTTACTGGAACAACTTTTGGAGTTGAAGTATATTTGGACATACTGTGTAGGTCGCTCTTCATCGCTAGTTTTGTAAGATTACTCAAGTACTCTGGTCTAGATTTCGAAGCGATGGATGTGTCGGTTATTTTTAAGCTCGGCTCTTTTATTTCATTTGTTTCTTGGACTTCTTTTGCTGGTGTAGGGGTCGTGGGGGTAGTGGATTCGGGGGTCATAGGAGCGGTGGGGGTGCGGGAGTTGTCGAAGTTAAGACTTTGGACACTGTTAGGGGTAGCCGCAATATCGCTGTTGGTTAAGCTTTGGGTCATCTCTTCCATTTGCTGTCGGAGATCAAACATCTGGAAGCAAATAACACAAGGTGCACATCTACCATGTTTCAAATGCCTAGTAAGCCTAATTGGTAAAATATTCGACTGCAGATAACTATACACTAGGTTCCATTCTTGGGTCAACCAATTATTAGATATTAGAAAAGAAAATATCGAAGCGAAGAACTAGAAAATATCGAGGCGAACGTCAAACTAAGAACGCCTTAGAGTGAAATTGGGGTTGTAACTCTAAAATTCTTAATTGATGTCGTCCTTTCATAAATCTATTCTTTAATGGCAACCAGATTGCAGTCAAACTTTTCCTGAATGACGTCATCATCTCTCAGGATTTTTATCCATCCATTGCATTCTGATTGAACTTTTTTTATGTGAAAACTTCTTTAGACGCTTTCGGGCACTTTTTGGGTGAAAAAAAATTATAGAACTTGCGTCATCGTCACTGAGCGCTCCAAAGCATGTTTTCATATTTTTTAAGTCTAACTTGTAGTGTAACTTGTAGTCTAACTTGTAGTGGCGTGCAACTCTACCTGTCTGGTGGAGTTGTCAGACAGCGTGTAGTCGTCTTCGTCCAGGTCCTCCAGCACCGCGATGTCGGAGTTGTTGTTCACCGACAACAGCGACGCGAGCGACTGCATGTCTTCGTCTCTGTAATAGAACAGAATATAACTCCTCGATCGAGTGAAAGTTTACTGCGATTTGGTTCCAATACTGGGAAACAGTATTGTTTTACTACAAGTTAGCTTATGACTGCAATCTCATCTGCTGGTAAATGATGATGGTGTAAAAGATGGTAGCGGGGTAACCTGTTTATGGTTTGTGTTTATGGGCGGATGATGAATCTGATAATAACACTGCAGTAAACTGTCGACATCCCTGGCGTAGCGGTGAGCGCTGTGGTTTTAAGTAGGAGGTTTTGGGTTGGAATCCTGGCAGGGGAGATTCGGAAATTTATTATTTCCGGATTTTTTGTGGTGTGGTCTAGTAAGAAGCTTCACGTAACGAAAAAAAGCCGCTAAGCGATTTAGTGTAAAGGTGCGCCTAAAATTTTAAAAATTTTAAAATTTAGAAATTCATTTACTTTAAGTTGGCCTACTTTATAAGCACTTTGTAAACGTCAAGTATGTCTGTTCGTAATAACTCTTGTAGTGTCGTGACCAGTTAGGTGTATGACTACCATACTCGCAAACGGGTTAGCCCGCTACCTACCATCTTAGACTGCAACATATCCATAGTTTTTAAGCGTCGCTCTCTCAGTGCCTACCGTCCAAACGTCCCGTCTGATTTCGCGGAAGATCAGCGCTGTGTCTTTACAGGCACTGCAAACATGCTGAGTGAAGACCATTTTGGAGTCACACCGTTCCTATAATAGTTGTGTAGACTATTTTTTTTTTTTTTGGGAAAAAACAGTCATTACATGGAAGTAAATTTTATAAGTTTTATAAGTGTTTTTGGAGGAATTATCAATTTTTATAAATTTAAAATGCATATAATAATTTTCGGAACCGACAGGATTTGAACCTGCGATTCTCGGGCAATCGCGGCCTGAGCGCTTTCATCAATTAAGCTACGGCTCTCTTACCGTCGATGTCGTCGTATGCATTTTAAAAAATGGAAGTAACTTAATACATATATAATAACAATCTTATAACATAGACTAAGCATTGCCGAAAAAGTACAGTTAATTTACAATATTAGAAAATTTCAAAAGCACTGAGCGGAGCAGGAAGGCAATAAGTGGTGGGGAAGAAAAGAATAGGTACATGGTTAATTAAATACAGCAAGAAAGTATAAGATACAAGTTGTATTATTTTAATTTCTTTCTTTCTTTCAACACCATTTACTATTACTACAGGCTAACGTGTAGCGGAATAGAGCGGGAGTGACTCACGTGGCCTGGCCCTCCCGCAGCAGCACGCAGTGCAGTGTGAGGTGCAGACGCGCCGCCCGGAGCTTGCGCGACGCGGGCTCGAGCGTGAGGCGGAGCGCGCGCTGCGCCGGCGCCAGCGACGCGTGGCGCCGCAGGTTGAGCGCGCACGCCGCCAGGCGCCGCCGCTTGCCCGCCGGCGACACCTGCGCACGCGCCGGGTCACGTCGCCTCTGGGCCTCGACAGCCAAAGTATTCGAGATGGCTTCGCGATTTTTTTATAAACCTCAAATGACATATTACAATGATGTCACAGTAGGTGTTTTGCCATTGCGTAGTTAAATTTCTTATAAAGGTTAAACTCTCACTGTGGGTTCCATTCCCCAACTGGAGTATGTTTGTGTGATGACCATGAATGTTTTTAGTGTTTATCTAAAATAATTAATTTATCAAAAGTTAAATAATTCATTAGTTATCTTAGTACCCACACAAAATACGCTGCAAGCGTTGGGGCTAGATGGCGATGTGTGTATTGTCGTATTTTTTTTTTTATTTACCTAATAATTTATGTTAAAGTTATTGGTATTGAAAGACTGCTGACAAAAGGTGTATCAAATAGACAATTATTTTCATACAAACGAATTCAAAATATTCACAAGTGCTTCTTCCAGCCCTATTGAAGATAAAATATCGACACGCGCATAGTATCTACGACACGCGCATAGTATCTACGATACGCGACGCGTACCTAATAAATTACAGGAGTCACTTGATTTAAATTTTGCATGGCGTTTGGAACCCGCGTAGCTTTAGTTTTAAGTTTGCGAATGTGATTATCGCCATCATCTCACTACCGTGTAATTCTTATGTACGCATCAAAAGTGCCACCAATAGGCCCCTACTTTTATAAAGATATTTTTGACTTCGACATGTCACGTTAGGGCTGCATCTGATTTTTTTCAATAAAAACTATGGCAATGGTTTACTCAAAAACTATTAGGTTTTCGGTTTCACGGATAAGTCTCAGAGACAGCACATAATGGACATCTAAAATCTGTGAAGTATTATTTCTGTCATTTACACATGTTACAAATGTTCTACCACCTAGCAAGTATCCATAGCATTTTCTCCTACGGCAGACCGTATACGTATTTCTCTGAATTTTCTGTTGTGTACAACAAAAGTGTATTCATTCATTCATTCCTACTCACATCCTCCAGAACGAAGGTCCAGTCCTTATCTTCCAATTCATTTGTCCGCGCGTCCCGGAACAGCGTCACGGCGACCGTCTGGTTCTCTGGCACCGCGAATATCACCGACCCTCTGACAACCGAGTTAAATTTTTTTATTTATACTATTTACCTGCATATTAATATTTTAAGAAATACAAGAAATCCTTACTAATACTACAAATGGATTTTTTTTTGTTTGTCCTTTGTTCACGCTCTAACTAAGCAACCCATCCACTTGATGTTTGGGATAACGACAGTTGAAAGGAAGTACGAGTGACACAGGCTACTTTTTATCCCAGGGAAACCAACGATTCAAACGAAGTATTTATGTATATTATTCATAAAAATATTCATCAGTCATCTTAGTACCCATAACACAAGCTACGCTTACTTTGGGGCTAGATGGCGATGTGTGTATTGTCTTAGTATATTTATTATTTATTTATTAGAACAACACGAGTCTAAACCAGTGTAGAAGAAAGTACAGCTACAATTAAAAGCATGCTAATAAAGTGATATATTTATGTATTGAAATATTCTTAAAATACATAAATTCTTTGAAGCGATGTTAGCCGAAGTCCTACCCACTGGTAGGATTTCGACATCACTCTAGTTATGTGCGTTTAATGCAATTAAAATATCACTTGCTCCAACGATGAAGGCAAACATCTTGAGGAAACATGCCTGAGAGTTCTCTATAATGATCTCAAAAGTGTGTGGAGTCCACCGATTCGTATTGGGCTAGCGTGGTTTACAGCATCAACCCTTTTTCATCGTGAGAAGATATCCGTGCCCTGAAGTTGGCCGGCAATAGGTTGATATAATTATTATGATGATGAAATAATTTTCCGAGGAGTAAAAACAATGGACCATTGGTTCAATACATTTGTATTGACACTGGTAAATGGTAAGAAATTGGGTTCCTTATTTATTATTATTTATATACCATAAATTGTGATTGTGAACATAAGATACATGAAGTGTACAAATGAAAGCTTATCTCTATAAGAGATCTCTTCCAGCTACCCCAGGATGTGAGTAAGATGATTTAATTGTGGTATAGGTCAAATAAAGGTACAATATACTTCATAACTACTAAGTATATTTAATATAGCTAAATAATAACAAAATTCTACATACTAATACAATAACATTTGAATATACTATATATACAAAATACATAAAAATAATATAATAAATATTTATATAATATAAATATATATCTATAATAAGTAAACAGTGATAAATATACTATGACAACGATAGATAATGCTCCTTTACGTTGTGTTTAAAAGAGTGCACCGATCGGCAGTGTCTAATATGTTCTGGTAGTAAGTCTTCTTAGGTTCCTTAACATATTTCGGTAATTAAATATAAAACGTTTTTGACCATGTAATAGCAATTCCCACTGTAGACTTTATTTCTGTCTCAGTAAACTAATATTATTTGGTAACTCTTTCTTTTGTATTGTTGAGAGAATAAATTTTTAAATGAATTTAAGTTTACAAAAACAAATGCAGCTGGCCCATAAATATATAGACACGGAAGAGGCGATTTTTTGTTGATTTTAATAGAGGTTTGCATCTTTTGAGAAAGATCTACATATTGCTAAAAGGGATATGAAAATATATTTGAATACTTACTTCAAGGGGTCCTTGAGGGAAGGCTCCCATTCCAAAGGCTCAGTCAAGACACGTCTAGAACGTCGAGTCCACACAATGCTTAATTTATTGGGTTTCCTGCAACAAAACACGGGAATACGTGTACACTAAATAAATTAATAGTTGAGAACATCTTTAAGGCATGCAGGTTTCCTAACGATGTTTTCCTACACCTTTAAAGCAAGTGATATTTAAATTGCTAAAAACGAACAAAACTCTGAAAAGTTAGGGATGCTTGCTGGGATTCGAACTCGGCCCCCGAAAGTGAAGTCGAACTACAACCCACTGGGCTATTACCGCTTTTTGTTACGAATGGAAGCATGCTCACAAATACATAAAAAGCGAACCCGGGACTTCCGCTTATAAGGACAGCACATACTGCTGCACCAGTGAGGTCGTCAAAACAATGATATTAGTGGTGTTTTTAAAAACAGCCAGAATAAGTTCCCCATAAAATTGTATGCTATTCTTGCTTCTACGGTGAATGTTTCAATGTTTTCAAAAGAGTGTGGAGTCCACCAATCCGCACTGGGCCAGCGTGTTGGACTACGGCCTTAAACCCTTCTCATTTTGGGAGGAGACGCGTGCCGTGTAGTGGGCCCGTAATGGGTGTACATGATTTTTTATTCCAGCACAAGGCTAACTTGTGCTAGAATAAAAAAGACTGCAATCTCACTTGCTGGTAAGTGATGGTGCAGTCTAAGATGGTAGTGGGCTAACCTTTTAGGGAGTATGATATTCATACCTCTAATCGATTTCTACGCGACATCGCACCGGAACACTGAATCGCTAAGCGGCACGTCTTTGTCAGTTGGGTGGTAACCAGCCGCGGCCAGAGAAAATCAGAAATTACAAATTCCAAAATTGCCTCTGCCGGGAATCGAACCCGGGATCGATACTTAAATTCTCAGCGCTCACCATTGCGCCAGGGAGGTCCTATACACAAATCAGTAACTTTATTCAAGTTCGGACGAGATAACGACATCCGGGTCAGCTATATACTGTGGTGGTACGCAATGTAGCGGAGTGTATTTTTTATTTTATTTATTTATACACTTTATTTGTACACCACGAATAGTAAAAAAAATACAATGAACACAACAAAAATAAACTTAAAAAGTAGGTTACAAAGTGCGGCTTTATCGCTTAGTAGCGATCTCTTCCAGGCAACCTTAGGATTAGGAAAACCAAGGGAAACCGATTGGTGGGGTGTATTATTATTATATACATACTTACGAACAATTACACACTAATACTTATTAGTGTAATGTTGGAAGCGTAATTTTCTTCATGACCGTATCACAAAGCGACGGGTCAACGTCCACTGAATGCCGACGCGGCTGCGTTATACCGCAGAGCGACAACATCGTTGCGTATAGCTAGACACGTCTCAGACCTATTTCCTAACTTTGGTTTTAAATTAACCAATGTGGTTATCACAGAACATATTATACGTAACCGATTGAGAAGCGGCGATAGACCAGTAGGCAGGAGCTAAACATCACTTTCGTAGGGCTGAGTTCGAATCCCAGAACGCACCTCCAAATTATCTAAGTTATGTGCGTTTTAAGTAATTAAAATATCACTTGCTTCAAACGGTGAAGGAAAACATCGTGAGGAAACCTGCATGCCTGAGTGTTCTCCATAACGTTCTCAATGGCGTGTGAAGTCTACCAATCCGCACTGGGCCAGTGGACTACGGCCTTAACCCCTTCTCATTGTGGAAGGAGACCTGCGCTCTGTAGTGGGCCGGTAATGAGTTGATGTGATGATGATCTGTGGCGTGCACTTCATATAAGCACGTAAGCACTGCCTACCCTACAATTTATATATAACTGGTATAAGAGGAGGATTTTTTGCCGTTGTAGGAAACCCAGTGCACGCCGCTGATGATGATGATGAGGAAAGCTTACCACTTGGGCGTGAGCTCAACGTCAATGCGGTGGTATGAGGCGGTGTACTGGAACTTGGCAGCGCGTTTGTTCACGCGCTGCAGCCGTTTCCAGACCGACGCCATTATGTTACGCACTGAAAAATAAAACAATAATAATTAATAAATATACTAGAATAATACGCACATTGCTATCTAGCCACAAAGTAAGCGTAGCTTGTGTTATGGGTACTAAGATGACTGATGAGTATTTTTATGAATAATATACATAAATTCCTAGGATATACAGATATACAACAAGACACTGAAAAACATTTATGTTTATAAGACAAACATTTTAAAGTTGTGGGGATCGGATCCACGGCCTTGGACTCAGAAAGCAGGGTCGCTGGCCACTGCGCCAATCGGCCGTCAAAAAAAACATTTAGGTACTTTTCTTATCTTTGACGACCTTTTCGGGCGGAGTTAGCGTTGTAGCCGGGGGCTGAGGTAATTTGCAAGTTTTAAATTTCTGAATGGTCTAGTGGGAGGCTTTGGCCATGGCTAGTACCACCCAACCGACAAAGACGTGCTCCCAAGCGATATAGCGTTGGGGTACGATGTCCAGTACAAACCGATTAAGGGGCAATTTAAAAATTATATAAAAAAAAATAGATATATTTAAAAGACAAAATGGTACGGATGTGCACGAAAGCGACTCGCACTGTGCCGGCTTTTTTTGTAATTCTACTATAAGCTAGTCTTTGACTGGAATCTCACACGATGTTAACTGATTACTGTAAAGTAACAGTACTGTTGATATAATGCGGACAAAATTAAAAAAAATTAATTCAATTTAAGTACGTATCGGTATCATGTTCATTATTCTTCTAGTCAAACCCTTGCAATTGATACCCATATTGAGGGAGGAGTAAAAAAAAATTTAATTCGCAAAAAGTGGTGGCGGCCATCTTGGATTTAATCTTAAATTGAAATTTATCTTAGTAATTTGATCTCCATATTGAGGGAAAAATTTGTAAACCGCCATTTTTTTGTGGTAACCATCTTGGACCGATTTAAAGCGAACATAGCTCTAAGAATACTCACGACTAAATCACCTTTCAAACAAAAAAAAATACAAAATCAAAATCGATTCATCCGTTCGTGCGCTACGATGCCACAAATAGGCACACACACACACACTCACTCACACACACACACACACACACGTCACAACTAAGAACACCCCGTCGTTTTTGAGTCACAACTGTCACAACATAATACATATACAATTCGGCGGCCTTATCGCTACATAGCGACCTCTTCAAGAAAATCAATTAAAAGTTCGCTCTACCGATACTTGGGGTAGCCATTCCAACGCCTTGAGACCTGACCTTTGCTGATGGTCGTTCCATTTAGGGAAATTCCACCGAAATAAGGTTCAGCGAACAAATCAACAAAAAAACGCTCGCTCGGATCCATTACTCGGAATGGCATTTTAATGAAGTCGGTTCTATATTAGTACAAATTGTTTCAATGCAAGACGATTCTAACCCGAAAACTCAATTATCTCCAATTTAATTAACACTAGCAACTAGACCTGGTTAGTCGATGGTTAATTACATGGAGGTCGATGACCTCCGAGAATCGTATAGCATGAGTACCATTACCCCTTTACAGACGGTTCACTTTTCGTTAATTCCTCTTTCATTTTACATTTTCCTCCTCCATGGCGCAGAGCTGATCGCTGTGGTCTTATGTTTGAAGGTTCTTATTAGGAACCCTGTGGAGGTACGGTGGTTGAGTGTACTATCTACCCTTAGATATTGAACACTCGTAGGTTTAAGATTTTCGAAACATGGGAAAGTGAGAGTAGAATTCCCTAGAAATATGTCAGTAAATGGGCCTCATAAGAGGCTGAGTCACTCAGCGGGCGATGGAGAGAGCTACGCTCGGAGTATCTCTACTTGATCAAATCAGAAATCTGGAAATCCGTAGCAGAACCAGAATTACCGACGTAGCTCAACGAGTCGCGAAGCTGAAGTGGCAATGGGCGGGGCACATAGTTTGGAGAATGGATGGACGTTACGGTCCCAAGGTGCTGGAATGGCAGCCCCGCACTGGTAAGCGCAGCGTTGTTCGACCACCAACGAGGTGGACGGACGACATTAAGCGTGTCGCAGGTAGCCGCTGGATCCAAGCGGCACAAAACCGTAGAATTAGAAACTCCTTACAAAAGACTTATTTCCAGCAGTGGACGTCTTTCGTTTGATATGATGATGATGTTAGTATAGAGGCATAAGAATACCAGGGAATCATATAATGGTGATGGTACGTATTTATTTCAACGTCGTAAGGTACCTTCGTACCTAAAAGGATATTAATGCAAACAACTCTTCAAAACGCTCCCTACGGGGCCGTCCGTTGAGACCAGAGTCCAAAAGCCTACTCAGACCGAAACGTTGACCCGAGCCGAGCCCTTATAGAAGGCACCCTCGGTTCAACGAGCTCTGGGGCTCTTCTGATGGCAAGCTTTTGCGTTCGCTACCATTCCCCGGAGACTCTGTTAAAACCCTTAAGGTGGTTATTACGATAAAATTATGAAAATGGGAACAGAAAAAGAGAACCAACGTATATATCTATCAACTCAAAACTTCTAGTCCAGATAACAGAGAAAAATTCCCCACAAGAAAATTGAGTCACATACCCTTTTGCAGATTTTAAGCGACTTTATCTTCGGTGGTCGAATGGATTTACTATACTCGTATATGTTCTAGATTACGCTAGAACGGCTAATACCAAAATAGATAAGACAGCTTTTCGGTTCAGAATGTTTTTAAGTTAAACATTAAAATAAACATAAAAGGTAAACAGATAACTCACATAATATACAACTGTGTCTCGATTATCTGCGCGCGCGCATTATCGCCCCCACTCCTGTAAACGGAAGTTCAGCGATAAATTATACAACTAATAATAGCACAGTATTAGTTTAATAAACAGTATTTATCGAAATTGCACTGGATATGTTTTTCCCGCTACGATTCGTAAGGAATACTAAAGTAACTTAAATATATTTTTTGTGTTTAACTTTTGTATAAGTTTTTGTATGTTTATTGTGTTTGTTTTGTTTTGTATCACACTATAGTCGGAAAAATGTAATAGGCCCGTTTTGACATTTGTGCAAGACCATAGAATGTAACTTAGAACGAAACTGAAAGAAACAAAAAAATAAAAATCAATTACATACAGTGTTTTAAAAAATACGTAAATTTTTTTGGGACGTTAAATAATATGAAAGAATATATCGCGAGTATTCTTTTTGCGCTTACTTCATAGTAGCATGCAATTTATAATTGTTGCGAAACGTTCCGAAAACAGTTACGTTCTCAGTCTTTTTTTTTTTTATACTAGAGTTGTAACCATTTTTTTACTGAATATCGAAATTAAATCTTGTGTAGTTATCTTTACTGCAAAGAATGAGCTTGGTTCTCAAAATGGGTTCTAAATAATGAGTCTGAGATGATGTATCTGACCAAGCGGCACATGACTGAAGCGTCCCCGCGCGCACTGCGCAGTTTTTCGTTCCTCATTTTGAAAGTTGACTGTGCGCTCGTTTAAGTTTGATGTATATTGTTTACTATTACGTTAACTATGGCTCTTCTATTTTGGACATTAATTTAAACATAGTGATTTGACTCGATTTTTGTGTTTGTTGTTATATAGTACTAACTCTGTTTCAACATGTTGAAAAGTGGACGTATAATCAA
The DNA here is from genome assembly GCF_905163445.1 of Pararge aegeria. Lineage (NCBI taxonomy): Eukaryota > Metazoa > Arthropoda > Insecta > Lepidoptera > Nymphalidae > Pararge > Pararge aegeria. The sequence continues at coordinate 1,063,803 of NC_053204.1, read as the reverse complement.
CAGCCAGTCACGCGTATTGGTTGTGAAGTTAAAGGAATACTATGAACGAACGAACACTTTACAATACATAATAATATCAATCAAGTACTGATACAAACTTGAATTGATTTATCGTGAGTATCGAGTACAGAGTCTTATGGTTCCATAACTAGTAACGTCGCGATGACAAATGTCAAAACGGGCCTATTACATTTTTACGACTATAACTAGATAATATATTACCACTTCTTTGTGTTAATTTTTATTTTTCATTAAGTGAAACTGTTTCTTTTGAGAATAAATGTCTTTAAACCTATCTTAGGTAATGAAGGAATAATAAAGGAGACTTTGCACAATCTCCAAAGTTCTTCGCCATTATCAATTGCCAACTGAATGCCCTTAAAAAAATATCAATCGCCCTTAAATAAATCGTTAAACAACGTTTTCGTTGAGTAGTCAAATTTTCGAAAACGACGCTACAATTGCTAACGTGCTCGTGCAATCTTGTACGTCCTAAGGGTACCTAGAGTTGGACGGAAACAATGTTATTACATAGTCAAAAATAATCGATGAGAATTTTCAGGGTTCCGAATCTCATAATAGAAAAAAGGAACCTTTAGAGGATCCCTATAATGTCAGTCTGCGTGTCCGTCGGTCCATCGGTCTTTGACTCAATTAAAGCTTGAGATATCTCACGTAAAGCTTTCGAGATAATTCTAGTTCAACTAACTAACTAGAAGTAGCATTTACATTAGCGTGCGCGGGCGTATAAACGTTTGTTTGAGTTATTGTTGTAATATTATCTAAGACAATAAGCTTTTTTTGCTCTTGTCTGACCCCGTTTGACGTTAAACGTAAACGGCTGCTATTGTGGTCGTCGCTACGTAATTTATTCATTCAAAGTATTCATTGCACTCAGCAAACATTTGAGGAACGTAATTTTTATTTACAACTATGGTTTTATTTATACGTGACGGTTGTTGGTAACCAGTCACTCCCTTTTGGCTTAGTATTATTTCGTTTAGTCGGGGGTCGGCTTTCCTTGTCAATTTTATCTGGGACTTTCTGTCTTGTGTAGTCGGGTTATCTAGTTGGGCGTTCTTGAGATCCGTGTTTATGACTGACACCCAATTCTTTGACTGGTGTTTATTTAAAGCACTTTTCTAAACATAATCGTCTGGCCACTTCTAACATGCCTCAAAGGGTCGGATTTTCATGGTACCGAGAATATGGATGTTATTAACTTTATCCAGAAGGCTGACGCCGCTTGACGATCTTAACGTTCTTATCTCAGCTGTAGTTTATTATTACCTTTTTCTATTATTTCTGTTATTTTCCTCTTTGGTGGATTATTGGACGTCGAATTAGGAACTTATTATCGCCCTTTATTGAAGTTGGTATGAAATCACAATAACAATCGGAATTTATGTCTCCATGTGTTAAATAATAACAACAGACAAATTATCAATGTAAACTGTACGCTTAAAAATAGACTCTTGATATGCCTTGGGTGGAATTTTCAAAGATTCCATAAAATATACCTTACGTAGAATGTAAATAAGTTATACATTTGATTGGTGAAGTGTGCTATGAGGTCATAATGATGATGATATTAGAGTAGTGCGATGTATACCTACTAAGTGGGTGTAAGAATGTTGAGATGTTTAAAATCAAATCTAGTCTGGGAGGCTTCAGCGATTAGCGTATATAATTTGGCATCGGCAGTATTTTTTTAATCTATACTTATATTACAAAGAGAAAAAACTGAGTTTGCTAGTTTCTTCCGAAACTACTGGGCCAATTTTATCCATTTTTTTTTACAAACAGAAATATTAATATAATTTTTATCCAAAGTAACATGTGTATGTTAGTGTATATGTTTTTTTTGCGAAAATAAGATATCTGCCTTTAAAAATGGTATTTGTAAAGCACGAGAGAGGGAAAAAAACGCTACCCAGCTGCTTTATCTGTGTGCCCTTACCAATATAACATAACGTTAAGATCTATTGTTAACGCAGGTGAAACTGTAGGGAGCAGTATAGTAGTAGAGACGGACAGTAATAAACGAGGCCAACTGCTCTTGGAGTCATGAGTCTGAGTCTGATATTAATTTTATTTTGGCAGCTAGGTTTATTTTGCTATTTGTTATAGAAAAATTGTTGAAAGGTGCAAAAGTATATTTCATAAGGAATCACCCTGTAAAAATATTAAATTAAAAGATGCATATTAATTTTTCCATACAAACGAATTCAGAGGGGGAAATCTTCAAAGATCAGGGACCCGGCATCAGGGAAGATCGGGTTATGTGGGATTGTTACCCACTAAAACCCCCTCGGCACATGTTTGTGAGGCTCCGGGATCTCCGAAGAACGCACCGGTGCCTCCCTCGTACAACGCATGTAGAGCTCGTCCCGGGAGAAAATATTCCCCCGACCTCATTTGCCTCGCTATGGTCTACAGTAAGCTGCTGTCCTACCCGGGTAAATTAATGTTAAACAAACGGCAAGAGCCCCATCCTGTCCGACACGACCCTATGTCCCTTCATCCGAGACTATTGATCAGATGGAATTGGGCGATGATTGCTTATGCCAACCCTATTGAAGATAAAATACCGACACGCGCATAGTACCTACGCTACGCGACGCTTACCTAATAAAGTGACAGGAGACTTGATTTTAATTTTACATGTGATGTTAGGGCTGTATGTGATTTCTTTCAGTAAAAACTGTGGCAGCGGTTTAGACGAAAACAATTAGCGTTTCGGTTTTACACATAAGTCCCAGTGAAAGTAAATAATGTACTTCTGAAGCCTGTGAGAATATTTCGGTTTTCATTTACACGTTGTATATATCATAACATAGAATTTGGTTATAAGTTAAGTTGCTTTAAGTGTATGACATCACCTTTTAAAAACATCATTGGAAATCCCTGGCCTTTGACTTGCACTTAACATATTTGATAAAATATAATATCATGTACAGATGACAATAAATAAATGAAGACACAATAAATAAATAAGTCAAGTTCTGTTTGCAAAATATGCTCTTGGTTTTCTTCTTTTATATTGTTTCTAACAGGCAATATTTTTATGGGTTTGGGTAATCGTAATCAAAACGTGTAATTAAACTGACATTTTTTGGAAAGATAGAAGGTTATGATAAAATAACCTTTAGTCATCTTTGGGTCAATAATTGTTAGGCAATGGTACTCTCAGTACCAGCCAGAGTCGGGAAATTAGTGTATCAGCCTGGTGCATTGGCAAGCACATTTAGCCTTCGGTCTCTGTTATTATCACTAACTTGTGATCTCAACCACTCGACGTCCACTGGACATAGGGTCTTTTGTAGAGATTACCACCCGCTGCGGTTATTTGCTGCTTTTATCCAGCGACTTGATTTATGTTGTCTTTTCACCTCGTTTGGGGTCACTGCGCATTCTAGTGCGCCCCTCCAGCCTCTGGGTTAACGCCCATAGGTTTACCGAGCCATCGGTTTGCTGAGCTATGTGCCCCGCCCCCTTCCGCTTCGCGACTCGTTTGAGCTATGTAAGTAACATTTTTTCTTCTAAGGACTTCCTCATTTCTGATAAGGGCATGTAAAGATACTCCAATAGCGTTTTTATGAAGCCCAAAATTAAAGACCATATTTGCTGTGATAATAGTTGTTAAAACCCAACAAACCACATTGGATCAGCATAGTGGGTCAAAAGCCAGCAGTGGAATGTTAATAGGCTGGGGGTGATGTAATTTATGATGACTGTATCCACAGTAGTTTTTTTTGTGACATGACTTACACAAAATCTCTCACAACTCGATCGACAAAAAGAGGCGATCTCATTGAAACTTATATACCTAATACTGAATAAGGATTACAACATTCCAAATTTTGAGGAAAAATTAAAAAAAAAAGAGTACCCCAATACTAAGAGGCTATGGTCTCAAACTTGGATTTCAGCAGGCATCATCAGCTAATCCTTCCAAGCACTTTATCAGTAATAGAGTTATACACATGTGGAATGCCTTGCCTGAAGATGTAGTGACTGCGGTATCACTGAATCAGTTTAATAAAAGACTGAACAAACATCAAAAATACTATATACATAATAATAATTATGATGACCAAAAGAATTGAGGATATGTTACCATATAGATTTCCACTATCAACTTTTTAGACGCATATTATACATACCAGTGTCACACCAATGTACCTACAAAACATGGTCAATTTTACACCACTTATGTCGCTCATAAAAAAGTGTTTGACCTCTGTGATAAATTAACTTAATGGCAAGTATATTATGTATGTAGTCTTCCTGTTTCAATTAAAAACATTGTTGGCTTCCAAATAAATTAGTTGTGGACTTTTATATGATAACCTAACTCATTGGTATCGTAAACACTACATGGTTATATAAATTAGATGGAGGAGGTGTTGATTGTGTTATTTATAACATTGTGTTATTATTAACTGTATAACCTCCTATTGACATTAATTTATCAAACAATATCTTAAATCTGAAGGTATTTAGGTAACTGTAAATTGAATAACCATACACCAATATAAATTGTTGTGTATTTCAAAATACAGAATCCAAATCATCTTGTTATTATTTAATTTAACTAAACCAAATGTTACTCCCCCAATTAAAACATGAACTTTAAGATTGAATTGTTATTTGATACCAATATTCAAGATAGCAAGAATCAGTTATAAAAAGGAACATTAATTAATTTACTTTAGAGATATTCTAAGAAAGATATTTATTTCATTGAGCGAGATAGCTATCGCACCACTCATCAAAGTTACAACTTGAATACCAGAGGAGATTCATTGGCTGACTGCTGGGTCTCTCAGAAAGAGACTGAAGTGTGTATCAAATCTCACCGCTATTTATCCAAGAATATCCAGAGGCATCAAATTTTTTTTTTTTTTAATATTCAATAAATTAATGATGAATTATTATCAAATTCCTAAAATTGCAAATCAATTTTATAAAGAATTTGACAGTATAGTGGTTAGAATTTTTACAAATCACTGTATAAACTGGCAGTTTCTATAATAACACTTTGAACTTTCTCAATCTATTGTTATTACTATAGCTAAAATAACTCTCCTAAATCCTAAAAATTCATGAATCCTAGGTAAATGTAATAACAGCAAAGTTTTATTGTTGCCAAAACAATCTAAAATATTTGGCAGCTGCCTTTCTACCAAAACACTGGGATACAAAAAAGCATAGTACCAAGCTATACAGTATTCCAAATAATTAAATTTATGAGTTCAATAAACTGCTATATCAATTTAATTAAAGACAAGAGTACTTAAAAAACATCTGATATATATTTTGTTTATTCAGCTTACAGCTGTATCAATGCAAACTTTAAATGTTAATTTACCATACAATGGCAAAATATAACCCATAATTCTTATTCTTATCTTCAACTTATCTTCATATAAACTCCATACTTATATTATTGACGGCCGACTAGTGCAGTGGGCAGACACCCTGCTTTCTGAGTCCAAGGCTGTGGGTTTGATTCCCACAGCTGGAAAATATTTGTGTGATGAACATGAATGTTTTTCAGTGTCTGGGTGTTTATCTTTATATTATAAGTATTTATGTATATTATTCATAAATATATTCATCAGTCATCTTAGTACCCATAACACAAGCAATGCTTATTTTGGGGCTAGATGGTGATGTGTGTATTATCGTTTAAAGAACCTAATCTAAAGAACTAGAACCAGTCTATTTCTAAAAGACCTTTTATAATATATGTATGTTTAACAGGCCTTAAAGTCATAAAATCACTCTACAAGTCACAAATTTGTGCAGGTGAAAGCATTGGGTATGGGATAAAATATAATTGTTAACCATTGGCTTATCTAGAATTTTGATTCACTTCTTCTCAATTTAGGTACAATTTTAGTAATAATTATAACATTTTCTTAATTCCATTTTAGTTTTTTAAACATTATGTCTTTAAATACCTATCGAATAATATGGTATTGTCTGCAATATAAACATCAAGGAATAAATAAGTATTCTGCTTCAAAACACAGAGAAACCGACTGGATATCCCAAATCAATACTTGCTTGAAATACCCATTAATTGTTTGCTTTGCTAACAAATTGAAACGACATTCAGTATAAAGGGATCTTTGTAAACATGCGTGAGCAAGCAAACACAGTCAATCGAACTTTTACGTAGTTTACGAGCTAAAAATAAATCTCAGGAAGCCCTATGCGTACTGCATTGATACTATACGACGATTTAGGTAAAAGTTCAAAGAACCGACCGTGACACTATCGTTTCCTCGTCGGATATATGACCGCTTCATTAATTAATGATGAATAAATAAGGCCCAACCTTGGTATGGAGCTAATACTCACGAAATAAGCTTTTCGATGGGCTGTCATTCAGCTATAAAAGTCATTTTATCACAATTCACTGGCAATGTTATCACAAATTAAAAAGATATATTAATGTCTCTTTTTCACATGCCACATACGAATAATTAACAAGCGAGGTCTCGATTTATTTTTACCTAAAAAAATTTAAACACTGCAGCCAAAAACAAATCTCAGAATTCTCAGACCATTTTTGACATTTTATGATTTTACCAAATATGGTGTTGCCACTAGTCATACCAGATTTTTGATATCTTAAAATAGTGTGGTATGGACAAAAACGCGTTTTAAAATTATTTTTAAGTTTTTACGGTTTGATTAAATTATTCAAATCAAAATTGATATTTATTTAACCAGACTTTAATAACAATAATGCGCTAAAATCTAGGTTCCAATTTTTTTATGTTCCAAACGATTCATAGCATAAAACGGAACGCACTGGATAATCGCCTTTGCAGCTGCAATCAGTCATTTAATTTGTCAAATTTTCAAAATATGAAATAATCTTTTGTGTTTTACATGTTGATTGTGTAATGTATTTACGTTAATTATTTTATTTCCAATACAGCAATTAATTACTTATTATACGTGTTGATTTAATAAAAGTGGCCGGCATAGGTTATGATCTGGAAATAGTTTATTGTTAATGGTTATTATGTTATAAAATAGATCTTCTACATTTTTAACCCTAGTTTAAAAAAAAAAAAACAATGTCGAGGATATTAAATCATCGTATGAGGTAATAACTCCAAAATCTAGCAGCATCTTATACCCTCATTTTAAAGGTGTTCCAAAACAACTTCTTTACAAAACCCATATAAAAATCCCATATTTATTTGCCGTCTGGATGCCATGACTGTGAATGTACCGTTAATAGGCCAGCTCTTTGGCCACCTTGTTATCTACATCTTATTAAATGTCTCACTGAAAATTACAGGCCTTTTTTATAGGGTTTAAGAGCTCACACCTTTCATAATTTTCAAATGTGGGTTACAAGTTACAGGAACTTTTGTACCCAGTTTTATTTGTAGTTGAATTAGGTATTAATGCACAGAGGCAAAATTATAATCTATCATGCCTTGAGGCGGTGATAGCCTAGTGGTAAGAGCTTCAACCACACTTGACTGAGTTCAATCCCCAGCATGAACCTCCCCAAAACAAAAGTTGTGTGCAACAAAAACAAAAATAGATGGCTACACCCTTAAACATCCTCATTCTGAGAGGAGAGCTGTGCCCTGTAATAGGCTGATAATGTATTGGTAATTCTAATGATGCCTTTAATTCTAGGGAAAGCATTCCCTCACACATCTTAAAAAAATACTTGACGCCACATTGTTTTATATTTCAGAGCTTCACTGAAGAAGCCATCATGGTCACCCATAGACAAGAGGGCACTAGCATTTTCAATATACACCGGCCGCAGCTTGTTATTACACAAGCCTATAGCCCCAAGTCATATACCGAGAAGAAAGTATGGCATGCTAGTAGCGAGAGCTGTGAGGGGAATGTTGAAGATACGATACTTGATACTAGGTGGGGCTGTTGGTGGAGGCATGACTTTAAATAAGGTATCTATCTATCATAAGTATACATATCTGTACTTAATATAATACAGATTTAAATGAAATCTTTTATTTGATGTATATTTAAAAATTGCCGACCTACAGAAAGATTTCCTCTGACGAAACTTACATGAGCCCAGCCTTGATACTAATACAATGATTAATTTACCTCATGATAGTTCAAATTCTAATGTAGAAAGCTACGTTTATACTGTAACTTATTAAAATATAGGGTATACAACAGTATTAATTATATCTGTATGTTATGATTAAACAATTTTTCATTAACAAATGCTACAAAACTGTACTATAAATAATGCATAAAAAGGAGCCACAATAATAATGCATATTATTATGTCAAAAATAACTTCATAGAATAATCATCTTAATAAATAAGTCATTTCCTTATAAAGATAACCTTGCCTTTTATCGTCGCATTTCTATACAGTATTTGTCACCAAATTTACTTTAATCTATGAGTACAATATCTTTGGTGTTGTACATATTATGAGTTGACGAACTGGCTAATCCAGCTAGACTAAGTTTTGTAAACGTCTAAAGAAGCAGCATGTGTTATATTTACAGAAATATGCAGAATGGAGAGATGGCCTGCCAGACATGGGCTGGCTTAATGAACTACTTCCAGATAACGATCAGTGGGACAAATTCACAACTACCCTCATTTCTGCTAAGGATAGAATTGGTGATCAGTTTCAAATTGGTGAGTTTAGTTTTCATTTTACTTATAAAGTGTATTTATTTATTTGTGTAATGTCAGGTGTTGTAAATTCGTTTTTGTAGTTTCACTCAAATTTAGTATAAATTAACTAGAGAACATTTAGTTTATATGTAGTTTAAATATTAAATATGAATTGTGTGTTAGTGAGTGTATTTTATCTAATATTTATCTTTGTTACTTAGTTCATAATATACATTACCTTACATAATATTGACAGTTAAAATAAAGTGAATATAAATAATTTGTGTTTAAAACTTAACCTTTGCTAAATCCACAACACTGTATCACTGCACAAAAATCAAGAGCCCAAATATGAAATAATAATATAAATGTGTTACAAATTTATTAAACAAAAAAAACTGAGAGAAAATTTAAGCCAATTTTTTTTAGATAGTGACCCTAGAATGAAGACGTTAGAATGTGGGGATAGAGCCATTGTGATATTGGAATCAATGTTTTTTTTAAGGCATTGCTACTTACAATATTTGCTAAAACACTACTAACAATTTAAAAAAAAGTTCAACAGTGATATCAAAGTGTGATACTTTGATAGTACACTATTCTTAGGCTAAACAATTGTAAATATTTAACAAAATAAGCAATGCATAGCAAATTTACTGGGGGACACATTGTACAATCTTTGAGGAATCACTGGGTTCATAATAATTGCCAAATGTTTACCCACTCAAGACCAATTACCTGTTAATTATTTACCCCTGGTTCCATTCCAAGGGTGAATAATTAACAAACATTTACACAACTCTACTATACAGTTACCAAATGGTACCAGATGGTTCAAAATTAACATCTTACTCAACTCAAAAATGACCACATGCTACCAGGGGTTTATGATTATCAAACACTAGCCCCAGCTCGCGCTGAGCTATGTGGCCCCTGTAGTCAGGCCTAAGTCTAGTGTACTAGCCAATGTGTGCCGCTAGGGGTGCCACTGACGCTGTCGGTGACCTCAGATCCGCGGCTGCGGGAGGCGGGGGTCGCACGGGCCACCGAGCTGCGGGAGTGGCTGTCACAGCGGTACGAGGACGCGGTCGCCGCCGCCGCCACCAACAACACCACGAGCAATATGGGTGAGAATTTTCTTCTAGACCTCGCTTCGCAGGGGTGCAATATATACTATGTGTCCCTACTACAGATTATGTTATTCTTCTTCTTCTTGCGGCACAGGTTCGCCTGGTCACTGGTGTCTCGACCGGTTACGTTTAACTGTGACGCCGCTGTCTAGAGTTACAGTTTCACAGTTAGTGTCAGAGTTTCCTTTGGTGGAAGAAATTGAGTATTCCGTATGGATGGTTGTATTATATGTTTCCGCAAACGGTTGCTGCGATTATGCATCAACGCGGAGCAGGAACTGATTGAATGCAGCGGCGTCTCCGCAGAATCCTTGCAGATTTTGCATAGATCTGTGTCCTGCACTTTCAGGTTGAACATGTGCAGAGTCAGCGATAGCGACGGAATATCTTTATACGGGTTGTATGACAAACGAAAACTATGTGTAGAAATTACGCCTTATTTCTACAGCAAATCCGTATCATATCTTCGGTAGATCCATAGAATCAAAAGCCCAAATGGCCGCCAAAAATCTTGGTATTCTTAGTAAAGTCTAGCGGTACTCCACACCCCACACGCTGGTTGTTCTATATCAGGCTCAAGTTCGTTCGTGCATGGAGTACTGCAGTCATATTTATGATGGTTCCTCTAAGAACCATAATGCCGCTTTGGATGCTGTGGACCGCCGAGCCAGGAGACTTATTATACGATTCACCACTTCTGGCTAAATTTCAGTCTTGTTCATCGTCGTAAGGTAGCCGGTTTGTCGGGTGTTTTATAGGATTCACCTACTTCGGAGAGTGTGCTCAGGAACTACGCCACATTGACGGGTTGTTTTGTTTATTTATTATTTTAACAGAGTCGTGACTTGTATTTGAACATTTAGAGGAACATCTGCCCGCGCGCGTTTTGAAGTTATTTAATTTTTATTCATAAGACACACCAGCAATTAATTGTAAATACATTCATAAAAAAATAAATTATGTGTTAGAATTACAAATTCTTTCTAGTGCCATTATAATAATCATATATATAGGTGTATATATATAGGTGTATACAGGCAGCATTATTTAACGTTGTTATCTCCGGTCACATTATATAAAAAAAAAAAAACTAAAATAAGTATTTAACTCAAAACTATTAAAATAAATAATGAAGAAATAAAATTGACATTGCTTCTTTTAGTTTGCGTATTTTTTTTAATTTCATATAATCTATACTTAGTTTTTTTTTTGTTAGTGTACCTATTTACTAACTCCCCGTACAACTTCTGATAAGTTTTAATAAGTTTGCCTTGCCAACTTTCTTCAGGTATTCTATACAGTATATTTATTGATACTCTAGATTTGCACTACCAGTTAAAGAAACAAAAAAAGAATGGAAAAACAAAGACAGAAACAGAAAACAAAAGGCGGCCTTACTATCTCCCGCGATGTTACTTAGATTTCTCGGCATGCATGCATTGCATACCATTATTTTTTTACCTTTACCATGTTTACTAACATCATCAAACTATTTAACGGTTTCATCACTTTTTGCACATTTAAATAATTAAGTAAACCCGTAAGTAGTACCCGTACCCGAGGTTAGTTTATCGTATTTTAATGGAAGTATTTTTATAATGTATTATTATGAATTCAACTTGAGGTAGTTTTGGCAATTCGGAGAATGCTAAAACAATACTAAATTTATCTTATTTCATGAGTAGGATGGAAATAGTACTAAAATAGCTGTGCTCCACGGTGTTACGGACGGTGAATAAGTCTGTCGGTTGATGGGACGCGAAGAAAGGACGATGGCTTAGTGTAAAGATACGAAATTTCCTGTGTCAGATGTTTTTCGAGGACCAAAAGTTACTCTCCGTCCTTTTAACTGACTCTCTGCCAAGACGATTGGTTGCTTCGTTAGGGCGTGAAGGAAGGACAAACAAACTTTTTATATAATTAAAAACACTTGACGGCCGATTGGCGCAGTTGGCAGTGATCCTGCTTTCTGAGTCCAAGACTGTGGGTTCGATTCCCACACATGGAATATGTGTGTTTATCGGTATATTATAATTATCTATGTATATTATTAAATTAATATTCATCAGTTATCTTAGTAACCACAACACAAGTTACGCTTACTGGCTGTGGGGCTTAATATATTTATTTATTTATTTTATTTATTTATTTATTTCCTTATAACCTTGTAAAATTGGCAAGGATAAAATATAAGACATCTATAGGCTAACGTTACGTGTACTACGTTTTTAAAGTCAAAATTGTGTTGTTTTATATCCAGATCCAGCGCCGAAGATCGTAAACAACCTGCAGAGTAAACCCGCCCCCGCCCCGGCTTCCGGTCGGACTCCCGCTGAAGAGAGCGCAGCATATGGTAACAAGTACATATATATATAAGAAACTACATTATATTATTGTATATATACTTTTTATTAGTAATTTTTATTAGAGGTCCATACTCAAAGGGAAAAACGGGACCCTATAACAAAGATTCCGGTGTCTGTCCTTTTGTCTTTCATGAACTGTGATTGTTAGACGGTTGAAATTTCCACAACCGATGCTATAAATTAGGAAGATGTTGCAAATATTATATATATCTACAATTTTACAATAAATGACCGGTTGATATCTTGGGGATGTCACTGAAGAAGTTAAAAGTTTGTATTAAGCGAAAGCTTATAGAAAAGTCCTATTATAGTATAAAGGATTACGTAAACGATAAAAAAGCTTGGGTGTAAACAATTGCTCTAACCAGGTTGCGTCTTAAATATTTTCTAATGACAATGTGAGATGGTGATAACAAAAAGAACACCCGGCTAAGTTTGTTGTGGGCTTCTTCATAGACCAGGGCGCGATTGGAACCCTCGTAGCTTTAGTTTTAAGTTTACGATTGTAGTTATCGCCATCACTACTCACTGCTATGTACACATTTTGTATATAATAACGCATCAAAAGTGCCATCTATGTGCCTATTTGAATAAAGAAATATTTGACTTTGAATATGACTTTTGACTATATAATAATTAATATACGGATTACGATATCGATGATACTATCGATTACTGTAATCGATATTAACTTTACCAATGAAGCACATTACATTGCTTTAACGGTGAAGGCAAACATCGTGAGGAAACCTGTATACCTGAGAACTCTCCGTTATGTTCTCAAAGAAGTTTGAAGTGCACCAATCTGGACTGGGCTAGCGTGGTATTGGTATCGATATCAATACATTATAGTATTGATATCATAATCGATATCAAATTCAAAGTTAAAAATATCTATATTCAAGTAGGCATAGATGGCACTTTTATTAATTTAACTGCCGTGTTCGTGCCGGGGTTCGAACTCGGCCCCCCGAACATGAAGCCGAAGTTTTATAAATTTTAAAATGCATATAAAAAAATTCGGAACCGACAGGATTTGAACCTGCGACTCTCGGGCGATCGCGGCCTGAGCGCTTTCACCAAGCTACGGCTCTCCTACCGTCCATGCCGAAATTAGTATATGCCTTTCACATCAGTCTTATAGCGACTGTAGCGTCATCTAGTAGGAAACGTTGCGGTTTCGATCTACTTTTCCAAAGGTCCATATTACAATGAGACACGTTTGAAACAAGAGATGACTCATTGCTTTTTTTTTATCACCGCTGTCTAATACGTAGTTTAATTAAATCATACTTATAATATTTATTTATTAGCAGCCGGAGTTACCTACTTTGCGGTCCATTAAACGGGGACCATTAAATTAAACAAGTTCATTAAACAGGGATAGTTCAATGCTTTAAAAAATAAAGTCAAAGTCAAAGTCAAAAATATCTATTCAAGTAGGCCCATAGGTGGCACTTTTGATGCGTACATAAGAACTACACGGTACTGAGATGATGGCGATAACCACATTCGTAAACTTAAAACTAAAGCTACGAGGGTTCCAAACGCGTCCCGGTCTAAGAAGAAGCCCACGACAAACTTAGCCGGGTGTTTTTTTTTTTTGTTATCACCATCTCACAATGTCATTTTAAATTATTAGAAGAGCAATAATTTACACCCAAGCTTTTTTATCGTTTACATAGTCCTTAGAATAATAGAATAAATAGAATGAAGACACTAGCATACATATAATAGCTTCAACCGTCGTTATAGGTTATTAACGACGTATACCCAGATTAAAAGTAATGCCGACTCTCTCTCTCCTCTCTCGTCCCGTCCGTAGAGAAGCGCATCCGCGGCCTGCAGGAGGAAGTGTTGTCGCTGCAGGCGCGCTACCAGCGGGAGCTGCAGCGCCTCGAGCAGGAGAACCGCGAGCTGCGCCAGCAGAACCTGCTGCTGCGCCAGGGCCGGCTGCCCCCCACCAGGAAGATGAAGGTCAGTGGTGGCCGCGCCCCCCGCCCGGCTGCGGCGCCGCGCACGCATCCGCGGGAGGCTCTGCGTACGACACGCCGCAGGGACAATGTCGACGATTTACTAATCTCTGTTTTTCTGGGTATTGGTTGATGTAACTGCCATAACGCTAACAGGTGACCGCGACGGCAACTTCACAGCTATTGTAGTCAATGTATAACTTGTAGAGGAATAAAAAACAAACAACTTCCGGGACTAACAAATGTCAGGATACACAATGATTGGAATGTATTTTTTAACGACAAGCGGCGATAGCGGGCTGTACTTAAACTTCACTCTCGGGAGGGCGAGTTCGAATCCTAGCACGCACCTCTAACGTATGTAAGTTATGTGCGTTTTAAGCAATTAAAATCAACGGTGAAGGAAAACAGCGTGACGAAACCGGCATACCTGAGAATTCTCCATAATGTTCGCAAAGGTATGTGAAGTCTACCAATCCGACACGGGCCAGCATGGTGGACTACGGCCTTAACCTTTTCTCGTCGTAAGAGGAGACCCGTGCCCTGTAGCGGGCCGTAGTGGATTCATATGGTGAAGATTATTTATTGAAGAAACGGGAATTGGTGTGTTCGCGTTCCAGTGGCCGGGTGTTTATCTGTACACTATAGGCACTGATGTGTGTTGTGTTCTCAAGCATCTGGAAGAATGTAACGGCAGTAGCCCACCGGTGGTGTCCGCAGCGCTCGCTCATCGACATGTACTCGGGCGTGCTGGACGAGCTGGCGGGCTGGGAGGCGGGCGAGGCGGGGCGGCTGCCGCGCGTGGTGGTGGTGGGCGACCAGTCGGCGGGCAAGACGTCGGTGCTGGAGATGATCGCGCAGGCGCGCATGTTCCCGCGCGGCGCCGGCGAGATGTGCACTCGGTGCGTGCGGCGCCGCGGGAGAAGCATCATATGAATCTGAATCTTCAATCCCCATTCGCCACGGCAAACAGATCTTCGGCAATGTACCTTCTACGCACGTTTCGCTCCGAAACCGGAGCATCCTCAGGAGATCCTCAGATGTCCCTGCGGTATGATTCATTGTACAGTCAACATCTCCTAAAGATACTCCGGTTTCGGAGCGAAACGTGCGTAGCACAGCACAGCAAACAGATCTTCGGCAATGAACCCTACATTGCCGAAGATCTGTTTGGTGTGGAGTATAAGGATTGAAGATATTATAAATAGCACCATACAGATTCTCCTGCTTTTCGCGGAGTATAGCAAATTAAGCTTAATTTTCATAATAAACCTGCTCGAACTCCCCATTCGGATATGTTTACAGTCTTGTGACGTCACAACACTGTAAATAATGTGGTATTGCTTTAATTTTAAAGAACTTCATTAAAGTAGTGATTTAAAGAACGTAGTTCAACATTATGTACAATACTGAATATTATGACGAAATTAAAATACTGTTAGTTTTAAAAGCACTGATTAGTATAATTGAGATAAAAGAAAGTTCTCAAATATATATGTATTTTTTTAAACAAATTTAATAAACTTTCTCCTTTACGTATTTCTTGATTGTAGATAAAATCTTATGTACGTTACTAATCATTACATAAAAGTTGCATAAATGGCTATAGTAAAATTAAAAATAACTTTTATAATTATTATTTTTTATTATTTTTCAGAGCGCCTGTGAAAGTGACTCTATCGGAAGGACCGTACCACGTGGCACAGTTTAGAGATTCCTCGCGTGAGTTTGATCTCAACAAGGAATCTGATCTCGCTGATTTAAGAAAGTGAGTGCTATATACATTTTAGAATTATCTTTTCGACTATGACTACTAATGTAACTTCTCGTAGAGTCAGAAATTCTGTTGGCATTTTTTTTTATTTTACAAGGACGCTTGCTAAAAATTTGTTTTTTGAATTTGAATTTCAACTTTAAAATAAGGTAAATTGTTGTACTCTGACGCTACAGAGTCGTTTACGACCTTCGATAAGTAATGTACAAATGCTACGCTCGACTGACATGTGTGCGCGTGTGTCGGAAGGGAGGTGGAGATGCGCATGCGCAACAGCGTGCGCGGCGGCCGCACCGTGTCGTCGGAGGTCATCGCGATGTCGGTCCGCGGGCCCGGCCTGCCGCGGATGGTCCTCGTGGACCTGCCGGGAGTTATATCGGTGAGTTGGCGTTGCCTCGACTACGCTCAGAACTTGCAGACCGAACTAACAGAAAGTGAAACGAGCAAGTTAAATGCATTTGTGAGTAGTTTCAAAGTCAGAAATAGTGATGATTCAAAAGATTTAATTTCCTGAATACATGTATTTAGATTATCATTTAAATAGAAATAGTTTTAATTTGCTAGAATATGGCTACAGAATAGATCTTGACAGAACATAGCTTCAATATTGTGCTCCATAGCTCCATTATGGCGTGCAAATATTGAAATCACATAGGATTATGATGAAAAAAAATAACTAATATTAAAAATTGCATTAATAGCATTTCATTGTAAATAGTAAGTGTACTTTTTAAAACAATTATTTTTTTCTTTCTGTATAGTTTACATTTTGAATGGGACCTGGTAAACGTCGTCCTGCCCGGTAAAGCAGTGCCACGTACCGGGTCTAATTTTGTTTTGCAACCATCCTGTAACCCATTAAACATGCACACGAAGGAGTTAAATGACAAAAACAGTACAGGAAAGTTCTGCCCAGAGACAAGAGAGTTTTATATTAAGATTATGTAGGTATCCCTGCCAAAATTCAATTAATTTAGTAACTTTGTATTCCAGACGCAAACGGTAGATATGGCGGCGGACACCAGAGAAGCCATTAAGCAGATGACCAAGCAGTACATGGGTAACCCCAACGCTATCATCCTATGCATCCAGGTCAGTTTCATCATGTACTTTCTTCTTGCTTGTTTTAAATAACTAACTGTTTTTTTTAAAGCATCCCATAGGAATACTTTATGTGATAGACGTGTGGCATTCTGTTAAGGTGTATGCATTAAGTTTTTATTTTTTTTAATTGGCTGTAGTTTTAAAAAAATACTTTTTCAAAGTATACTATACCTGATAGATGTATTTATTTAAAGAAGAATTAATACTGCCATACAAATAAGACCAACTTTCGTCTTCAATGGCGCTTTAAGTATCAAAGAGCGCACGCAAAGTAATTAATTTTTGTTGGCAAAATTTTGCCTTTGGTTACATTATTGCAATTTTCTAATATATTTTTTTTATTAATAATAATTTTTTGTTCTGATAAATTATACCCTATTTTACTTTCTAATAATTAAGCGTTCATTTCGTAATAAAATGTTTAATATCAGTCCCGTACTTCCAGACAGACAAACATAAAAACAATCAAACAAAAATTCTTTCCTCTTTATAGTATTATATAAAAAATGTATATATTGCAAACTATTTTCATTATTTCACAAAAAATTTCGCCAATTTGTTGCCTATCAGAGACAAAGTTTTTTTTTTTATCCAGTCGGAACTTTACCCGATGCTTTTTATTTTATGCGAACATAGGTAACAAACAAATAAACGAACAGGCTCACTTTCGCATTTATAATATTAGTATTGAAGTATGGAAGCAATGTTGTAGGACGGCTCGGTGGATGCAGAGAGGAGTAACGTGACCGACCTGGTGGCTTCCTGCGACCCTCAGGGGAAGAGGACTATATTCGTACTCACCAAAGTCGATCTGGCCGAAGAGAACCTCGCTAATCCAAATCGGGTAAGTAACTATATAAGTTATCCCTGGCTAAGTTTTTTGTGACGCTCTCTTTAGATCAGGCGCGTTTGGGTACTTCGTAACTTTAGTATAAGTTCAACTTATATATGCATCTAGTGTATGTATGTAAGTGCAACTTCTTACATGCACAAATGCACTGTCTACCGTAAACATTTTATATAACTCGCAAAGGAGTTTTTTTCCATTTGTATCCGCTTGAACTCTTTCATAGGAGAGATGGAATCAGCGTTTAAAATTTCATGATCAATATAATACACACATATATATATATACTAGCTGTCCCGGCGTACTTCGTACCGCGCATCATATTTTTTTTGATGAATGTTATTATTTTAATACTTATTATCCTATTCCGGTCTAAGAGGAATCAAAAAAATCAAATATCACAAAAATTGGTCCAGCCGTTCTTGAGTTATAAATGGTGTAACTGACTTTTTATGTCAACTCAGACGGGAACGCTGTCGAACGGGATAAACAGTATCCTATGTCCGTCTCCTGGCTCTAAGCTACCCACCTACCAATTTTCAGCCATATCGGTACAGCCGTTCTTGATTTATAAGTAGTGTAACTAACACGACTTTCTTTTATATATATAGATAGCAACCTAAAATATCAATATACCAAAGTTAGACAATTCAATTTAAAAAAAAATAACTTGAATTTTTGCTCTATTTTTGCTGAGTATATAACGGACACTTTGAGATGTCGTCACGTATAAAAAGGTTGTGAAATTTTAACGTGTAGAAACTACTTAGAAAGCGCAATGTCTCGTATTGCCGAATGGCAATTAAGGCACCACGTTTAAGCAACAATGTTTTGATTCCCAGTTCTGCACCCTGTACAGTTATTTTCATCCATTGCAGATCCGTCGTATCCTCGAAGGCAAGCTGTTTCCGATGAAGGCGCTGGGCTACTACGCCGTGGTGACCGGCCGCAGCCGCAAAGACGACTCCATCCAAAGCATCCGCGAGTACGAGGAGAGGTTCTTCCGTTCCTCGAAGCTGTTCAAGTGAGTGCTTCGTATAAACAATAGGCTATTAGACCAGTTTGGTCGAGTAACGACAGGAAAATGGCATGGATAGCAAAATTCCGCGAGAGATTCGGAGCTGAAAAAGTTACGGAGCTGGAAGGAGCTGTGAGCAAGTTGCTTTGGGATATAGTACGATGATCTGAAGTCCGACGAGAGGGAGAGGACTCCATTAACCTCTAATGTGGTAACTTGTCCTACCCTACGAGCAATTTTATAAACTGTTTGTAAAATGTACAGTCTCCAAAATGATGTTGCACACGCTCTTTGGTCCATCTAGTATCACTAATCCGAAAGTGTGTCTGCGTATTTCTTACCTATGTTGGACTCAACCACTGCACCGATCTATATGAAATTAGACGAACGAATAGATTGAATATTGGAGATATAAATAGGATACATTAATTATCTTAATACTATCGTTATCTATGGACGGCTATACTACTTGAAATGATTTACGCAATATAAATCATAGAAAAAGCGTAGGATCCCTAAAACCGTTTGCTTGTTTTATCTAATAGAAATAAATCGAGGAAATGGTAGAACCTTCGGAGTTCTACTGGAGACAGAAGGAATACAAAATATTGTATTTCGGGAGAACGAACGGCTTCGATAAAAAAACCGAAAAAATTAAGCCGCAAACCTAATTTTATAATGCCTTTTTGTATATATTTTATTCGTGGTTCTATTTTATTATTTCCTGCGCAGGGAAGGCCTGGTAGCGGCGGCGCAGGTCACGACCCGCAACCTGGCCATGGGCGTGGCGGATTGCTTCTGGCGGATGGTGCGCGACACGGTGGAGCAGCAGGCCGACGCGTTCAAGGCCATGCGGTTCAACTTGGAGACGGAGTGGAAGAACACATTTCCGAGGTATGTCTAAAAGTTCCAATCTTAGAGTTAAGCGAGCTGTCATCTCTTTCGGTATTTCTTATTATTTAACGGTCGATTGGCGCAGTGGGCTGAGGCCGTCGATTCGATTTCACAACTCGAAAATGGTTGTGTGATAAACATCGATGTTTAACTGGATATTTTTTTTATTCTCTAAAAAAAAATAGTTATTCCTTTACAGTAAAAGTCTTCAAAATTTTTATCATAACTGTTCCGTTTAACTTTAATTCAGAAGCAGTGTGAAATATCGGAACGTTCTCTCCTATGAGGATACGATCTGTGTCCAATAATGAGACATAAATTGGCTGATTAATGAATGAAATTTCTCAGAGTGGGATGGTCATTATAAGAAGAGACCGTTGTCCTGTAGAGGGCTAGTAATGGGTTGATAATGACCAGATCAAAGTCACGAGGTATAATGGTGAGCCATCTGGTTCCGTCACTTATTGCTGTAGAGCTCGCAGCAGCTCCAGAGCTAGTCAAGGTCACGCATGATCATGGTGAGCCATCTGCTCGGTGGGCGCTCGTGGGCCTCGATCGTGAGCCCGAGGTCACGTCCGCAGGCAGCGCGAGTTGGACCGCGACGAGCTGTTCGAGCGCGCGCGCGCGGAGCTGCTGGACCAGTCGGCCGAGCTGTCGGCCGTGGCCGCGGCGGCGTGGGAGGCGCGCCTGCACAGCGCGCTGTGGGCCTCCACCGCCGAGCGGGTGTTCGGCGGCATCTACCTGCCGGCCGCCGCGCACGCGCACGACGACGTCGGTGAGTCGCACGAGCGGCCTACGTTGAGACATCGACTACGATTGCAGTTCACTGATGTACAATGAATATTAACTGGCTGTACCCCGCGAAAAGTATAAGATTTCCATACTCGCAATCGAGGAATCACACGGCACGGCAGAGTAAAATTGATTTTATGCATATTTTATTAAAGCTCAAATTCGCATCTCATTCTTCAACGGGGCTTTTGACATAACGTTAGTAAAATAAAAATCAGATATGCAGGACGGTAAAAATAGTGGCACGAGGTCCAAAGGAAAACTTTGACGGAACTAAAATTTGATTTGCCAAATACTCCTCGATTGCGAGCGAGCCAAGCTTTACTAAAGTGTGCCGATGACTTTGAATATAGACCAACGTCTTCGTCTCTTCAAGAGATGAACTTTTCAGATCAGAACAGCTCTGCAGGATAAATTTCAGTAAGTTGAACACAGTAGACCGGTGTCATCAAGAAATTAAATGCTGGAGTTAATCGTTGGTTCAGGTTGCAGCTAATATTGCAAATTTGATGAAAATAACATTGTACGTATTATTAAAAAGGTCGTTATCTTCAACTTTTTCTTAATCCTTACTTTTCCTATTAACATTCTAACCTTTTCCTCTCCCGTTCTTTCCTCCCAGCGTATCCCCTCCATCAAGTGAAGTACAAGCAAGCTGGCAGTAGCACGACAACTATGGTGTGGCTTGACCCTTACGATTTTGATTTTAGTAAGATTCTTTTATATTTATCATCTGAATAGTAAAAGTACTTAATTAATTTTAATGATAACGTTAATGTCCAAGTAGTTTTATGTTACAATAAATATTGATAAGCCATTTTGAAAAATCGTCATAAATTAGGTTTCGTATCATCATTTTTATTATACTTTCAATAATAATTTCAAAGTTAAATTGACTAATGATTTTCATATTCATATTATGTAATACAGTTTTTATATATTGGAAAAACGCATACTTAGAGTTTGAAGAGAATTGTCACAATTGACACTAGAGTCACAGAAAATCTGGGCCACATTTCTGCCATAAATGCTTCTATAAAATGGCCTCGAAATTTTTATTTGTATTTAATAACTGTAATATGTTTAATTCATATTATAATATTACACTTGCTTTGTTAAATTAACAACTAGTGTTTACTATTTTTAACTTCATTTCCAATTTTATGAAATCGTCAAAACCAACTTCCCTTTTTCCCTCCCAAAAATTTTCCTTTCGTTCGCGCAAAAACTCCTTCCTATTCTTGGGACACGTTCAAATTGGCCGAACATTAAATGTGTCATATAGTTCAAAAAAATCTAATGCTGTGCCACAGAATATAAAACGAGAAAATAACATGTGCTTCTCCCCATCAGACAAATTCAACACATCAGTAGACATAAAACTGCGCGAATGGGCCGACAGCGAACTGGCTCGGCAGTCCATCGAGGCAGGTCGGGAAGCCTTGAGGGAGGAGTTCGACGAGCTGTTGTCGCGCTCCGCGGACACGGACGCCGTGTACGAGCCCGTCAAGAAGGCCGCGGTCGAGGAGGCGTTGGCCAGGCACCAGTGGGAGGAGCGGGCACAGGACGTGAGTATCTTAAGATACAGTATGCAGCTCCTTAAACTGCAATATGAGGAAAGCGCATTTTTTTTGGGTTTTTTATTCTAGTTTTTATGTTTAAACTCCCCATAACAGTCTTGCATGTTGATACATCTCTCACATCATCGACACATCAAGGGACATCAAGTTGACGCTATGTATATGGAAGTAGGTAAGGCATTCGATCGGGTCGACCATTTAATCTTAATATCCAAATTTAATGTTGCTGGTATTTACGGTACTTTGCTCTCTTGGCTCTCATCATCTTGTTTATCGCGCAGACAGCAGAAAGTTTTGGTATGTGGTAGTTACGAATCAGATCCGTTCAGGGTTCTATCTGGGTCCCTCAAGGGCGCCACCTTGGTCCTATGTTATTTTTAGTGTTTATTAAATATTTGTGTGATCACAAAAAATTTTTTACGTAGTTTGCTGATGATTTGAAAATATTTAAAGCTATCAGAACTCTACTAGACTCGGATCCTCTTCAAAAAAAAATAAATAGCATTTCGGACTGGTTTGTTGGATTCGAGTAAACAGCGTCGCGGATATTCGGAAGCTTAATTAGCTACACTCTGCTGAAAACAGGAGAATCTGGAGCATCTTCAAGAGATGTTGACTATGCAATGGATAATTGGTAAGATTGTCAGTGTAAAGTCAACATCTCGTGAGGATGAAGCATCTTCACGAGATGTTGACTTTACTCTACGCAGGTTTCGGAGCGAAACCTGCGTAGAGGGTACATTGCCGAAGATCTGTTTGGTATGGCGTATAAGGATTGAAGAAGTTATAAATTAATAGAACTATTACTTACTATTATTAAAATTAAATTCTCCCGCTTTTTGCGGAGTAGGAAGCTTAATTTTCATAGTATGTTATATATATTTGAATTCCGCAAAGTAGCGCCTGCTTCTATCCAATAGCGTCGCGGATTATGATGCGCATTCCGCTCCAGGTGTTGCGCGTGTTGCAAGTGAACGCGCTCCAGGACCGCTGCGTGCGCTCGCGCGCCGAGTGGGACGCGGCCGTGGCGCTCATGGACACGGCGCTGCGGGAGCGGCTCGGGGCCGTGGAGGCCGACCTCAAGGCGCTCACAGGTACGTCTGCTCGGGGATCATACCTGGTGACCTCGGCTTCCATTGGGATTGTGCCTTAGAACCTTATTTATTATATTATATTACATTACATCTTTTAAGTACGGCATTTACACTAACTAGATGGAACTACATAATTTTTAGATAACTGTAAGACAAAGGAATGAAAGATGACATTCAATATTTTAAAAGACATGATATTAATATTGAAGTAAATGTCATCAATATACTCAGAGTACCTCAACAATTCACTGAATAATGCCGTCCACCCGAATTTGATTAGATCCTATTGAGCATTGCTGTCCAAGAGCGCGTTGAATGATGACAATGTTCGCGGTAAAGATGCCATGCTTCTTGCAACAGTGTTACAGGAAGGGACGACGGACGATTAAACCTTATTCAACACAATACAAATCTTACAGGAATTATCTGGAGTACGTAATTGGCCTATCAGACTTCTGCACTGCATAGCGTTCGATCTTAATAAAAATATCCCTAGTATTAAGATTTAGAAGAGATTGCTGTACCTATTCTCCTATTAGTGCCGATTGCGGCACCCACCATCTTAAAACTCGACTGATGAAGTTGTGATTGATGCATTTCTGTCATCGTTTCCGTAATCCCGCAGCACTAAGCATTCTAATTTCGCGCAAAAATTTCGAGTTGCAACTAAGCTCCGGTGTTCTGTCAGGTCCCGGTTTCCGTGACCGCTGGCTGCGCTGGCAGTACACGAGTGAGGAGCA
This sequence comes from Pararge aegeria, assembly GCF_905163445.1. Taxonomy (NCBI): domain Eukaryota; kingdom Metazoa; phylum Arthropoda; class Insecta; order Lepidoptera; family Nymphalidae; genus Pararge; species Pararge aegeria. The sequence goes on along the minus strand of NC_053204.1, from coordinate 1,039,839 downwards.
GACCCGGAGAGCGGAAGTGCGCGGAGAGCTGGAAAAGCTGGGCTCCAACAGACCTGCACTCTCGTATGATGAGGTAATAAAAATCTAGTTATATATAAAACTGTGGTGTTGGGACAGCAATTCAGTCGATTTCGTTTATCTATGTTGCGATAGAAGTTTGAAGGTCTGGTTTGGTTGTTTCCCTTTTCGAGTTAAGCTGTTGGTTCGGGGTACTTTGTGGAACCGAACTTGTGGCAATAAATGTTAAAACCCGCCACCCAGTATTGGAGAAGCGTATACAGTCAAATTATCGCATCAAATATAACTTTTAGTGACATATTAATAAGGGTTGTCTTAGGAAAATTGCTACAAGAGTTCGTACAAAAATTCGCCTTTTTGTTATATTTATTTATTTAATTTTGAGAAAGAAGAATTGATTTATCTAACTCTGTTTCTTCATCAGGTGGTAGCAGTGAGGGACAACCTTCGACGTCGCGGCGTGGAGGTGGACAATGAATACATACGAGAAACTTGGCGACCTGTGTACCTTAGGTTAGTGGGATACACTACACAACTGGACTTTTCATTAGTATTTTATTTGACTAGGTATAAATTGAATATTAATTAAATTACTTAGTATTTATTTGATTAAAAAATTTGCCCCAATCAATGAATCTGTAACAATGCTATGAAAAACTATACACCATAAGATACGGTTTTATCAAAATTCGTATTTCGGTCATAGCTAATAAATCAGTTTATTTATCGTAAAGTAGAACAAAATAAACTGATTATATTTGAGAAAGGTATCAAGTAACAAAACCCACAAACTGGTCTCTGAGAGCGATTTCCTTGTGTAAACATTGACTGGGTTGATTGACCGCCCGCGATCTATCTTGAAGTTATACTCGTACTAGCGTGCGATGGGTGCATTTTTTTCTTAATTTGTTCTGTCTTGCTCGTTTAAAGAGCGGTTTAATATGCCATTTCCAGATTAATTTCTTTTTCAAGGTTTGGATTAGTTCCACTTTTTTTTGTCATAAATAATATTAGACAATATTCATTATCAGGAACTTCCTGCAGCGGGCTCAAGCTCGCGCTCGGGACTGCAAGAAGAGCTTCTACTTGTACAGCCAGCAGAACGGACAAGAGGTATGTATGTGTGGCTGGGTCTTGAGACTACCCACGATCAAATTCCAGGTATTTCCAGGGCTCGGGTCTCCTCTCAAAATGAGACGGGTATTCATACGCCGTTTAGAACATCATGGAGAACTCTCAGGCATGCAGGCAGGTTTGCTCACGATGTTGTTCTTCACCGTTTAAAGCAAGTGATATATCGACCACAGAACCACAGAATTAAGAACATACAGATCAACATGAGTTATTCTCTTTAGGAGTGATTCTCCACTTAAGGAGTGCTTCTTGAACAGGCAGTTAGTTACTTCACTCCATTTAACACTTGACAGTAATTATTTTACCTCAAATGGGGAAATGGGAAAAGTTTGTGAGCTAGCAACATTACGCGAGTGTGAAATGAGATGTGCGCGGGGCGTTTTCACTGTTTTTGGACACAATGCACTGCATGCAATAATGGTTGAATGAGGGGTCTGTATCTCGAAGCCTTACTAACTAGGCTCTCACCGCTTCCGTGTTCCGCTGAAGTTTTCATTATAAACCATTTATTGTTTAAGAAGAGTACAAGTTTACTCGTAACCTTGAGTTTTACTGTAGACATTTGATACATTTCTGGGTCACTGTTATAAGGCGAAAAAGGTCAGTGTGTGATGGAGTGATGACGGAGGTGTGACCACTTGGCAGAAGGAGTGCTGCGAGGTGGTGATGTTCTGGCGCGTGCAGGCCGCGCTGCGCACGACGGCCAACGCGCTGCGCCAGCAGATCGCCAACAGGGAGGCCGCGCGCCTCGACAGGGACCTACGCGAGGTGCTGGACGAGGTACGCCGCGACAACCGTTGGACATAACGCGTGCATTCCAAATTAAAAAACACTACGAATTTCAATTTAGCGTACATTATTCTACTAGTCACAAGCCCTTTCGTTTGATATCCATATAGAGTTGCAAAAAAAATATAAATCGGTTTTTTGTGGTGGCGGCCATCTTGGATTTGAAATTTGTAAAATGTATAGCATTCTACTAGTCAAGTCATTTCATTCTACATATTGTGGGAGTTGTGAAAAAGTATGGAATTTACAGCGGCTGCCGTATTAAACCGATTTGCACTAAGCATAAGACATGTCAAATTTATAGCACAGAAATAAATGCTGATTTTGTAATGATTTGTTCCCATAGATGTCGGCAGATCCCGAACTTAAGAAGAAACTGCTTTCCGGTAGAAGAGTTGAACTCGCAGAAGAGCTCAGTAAGTGCACATGTAAACAATAATTATAAAAACTAATTTTCTTCATCATAACCTTGATGGTAATAATCGTTAAAGCCCGCGAACCCAAATTAAAGCAGCGTGTCCTATTGGTGAGGGAACCGGTGCCCAGACCTCTAGTCTATTGACCTACATTTGTGATTATTATCATATTTTGTCTTGTCCTAATCCTAAAGTTACCTGGCGGAGATCAGTACTAAGCGATAAGGCCGCCTTTTTTATTCTATTTCCGTATTCTACTTCATATTGGCTTCAAATAAAAAAAATTTGGTAGGTAATTTTATAACTTCTTTATCTTTCCAGAGCGAGTAAGGCAAGTCCAAGAGAAGCTGGAAGAGTTCATAGAAGCGTTGAACAAGGAGAAGTAGTTAGCTGTTACAAGTTGCCTTGCGGGCCCGTCACGGAAGTTGACACTGCGCTGGTCAGCCCTAAAGTATTACGGCAAAAAGAAAATTACAGAAGAATTTTAAAAAGGCTTCATAAATTAATGAAATATGGCGGTTTGCGATAAGGGTGATAGACAGTGGCGTGCACAGAGTTTGACACATTTGACTTGGAAATGAATGAAGAAGGAAGATGGCATAAAATGAAAAATCCTTTTGTTTACGAGTTATACAAAAATTTTTAGGTAGGCATTACTTTTGTGCTTGTATGAAGTGCACGCCACTGGCGAGAGATCATGTCCTTCCCACGCTATGTGTGGTTTGCGGCGGCGAATAAAAAGACGTCAGTATCAATCCGACATCGATTCCACTCATATCATGTATCACGTGACGTCGCTTGGCTGATGATTGGTCGACGCATGGTCATTGGTCAACTCGTTCTGGCTCCAAAATAACGAACAATTTGCTTTACTTCTCATAACATAAGGCTCATTTTGCAATGATTTGATTATTGCCGGTATAAGATGAGGTGCGGCGCGGGGGCATCCAACTTCCGTGACGTGCGCTGTACTGTATATTATTGTAGTTAAACCGTTTACTTTTACAGACTACGATGTATTTAATAGAGTAATCTCGATTAAGTTATATTTATAATAAAATGTTGCACAAAAACTATTTTTTTGTTTTATTTTATTTCATGACTTTATCAAAACAATAGACATCTAATGTTCTAAACGTTTACCACAAAAGTGGAAAATGGGAAAAGGTTTGTGATCTAGAAAAATTCGGCGGGTGTGAAGTGAGACGTGCGCGGGGCGTTTTCACGGCGAAATCCGTGACAAACAAAAATGAACTCAATCTTAGTACTTTAACACTATTTTATCCCATTTTATTACTTCGCTGCATATAGTATGTTACTATGCGCTCTCTACTTCCACAGTGCTAACATAAAACTTTTCTAGTGGACAATGTTAAAGAATGAAAATATAAAAACTTTGTTTAGGTACTTTGTTACAGGATTTTTTTTTTGATGAACCAAATTTGTATTTGTAATAAACGTGTATTTTTATTTTTATGTTTTACTTTTAAAAGATTAATTTACGGTTAAAAGATTAGTCTCAGAAAAAGATCACCCTACGATAGCTCTTAGCTGTTAACTTGCAATCCTCGCACTCGGTCGAAGCGGTAATTCCATAAAATAAAGCATAGTAATAACTTTAAAAAATTGTTTTTTTGATGTTTATAGACGAGCGCTTGACTGCAATCACACCTGATGGTAAGCGATGATGCAGCCTAAGGTGGAGCGCGCTTGCCTAGAAGATGCCTATTCACTCTTGATTTGAAGGTACTCGTATTGTAGGCACTGGGGAAAATGGAATATGGAAGGGCATTCCAGACCCAACGGTGCGGATCAGAAACGAAGATGCGAAGCACTTCGTATGCGTCCGTGTTTGAAAAACGCATTCCGTCGTTATTAACCGCCAGTCGAAATCTACCCGCCCCTGGGCATGGAATATTCCTCTCATTAGGTACTGAGGGATTCTGGAAGCCTTGACTCGTAGACGTGGTACACTCTCACTTTCATACATCATTTGAGCTGCTCGAAGGCTTTCATTACTCATTAAATACACTCGCACCATTTCGTAATACTCGCGATTTGAAAATCCAGACATTGTGCCGTTAGTCGGCGCATAGGTCATTTCCCGGGACGAACCGTCGCGTGTCTTGCATTTTCGCCCCTCCACACCGCCAGCGCCGACCACGTCGCACGCTTCGCGATCTCTGATTATTATTTATTTATAGGTAAATACGTATTGCAAGTAGCCATGATTTGCTTACTTGATGCTCGGACAAAAACTATGGAAAATTTAGTGGAAATATGTTCTATTAACTATAACGAACCACCAAAAAACAAACCGTACTCGCTGTAGGCGGAGATTCGTGCCCGGTACCACTACAGGGCCGGTTATCGGCTGATATGGTCCGATGACGTAAGGTTCAATAGAACATTGGGACTAACTCGGTAGCGGAGCGTAAGGCAATCCGGATCGTGCACCAACTTGAGCAGGTTCGCAAAAACTACTTAAGAGAAGGACAAAGTTCACAGCACACCTTCACTGGCCACACGAAGACACCTCGCGGGATTTGACACGCACAGCAGCAGTAGTCGCGACGTCACCACAATCCAGGCGTCGGTTACGGATACACTTTCGTCACAGGACCGTTCGCAAAGGGGTCCAATACCTACCAAGAAAAAGATTTTTTCTAGACTTAAGCTATAGAAGTTATACTTCTTTGGCGTAAAAAAAAAACTTTTCAAAAATTTTATCTTTCGCCTTATTCAACGTTTGTAGAAAAAACGACAATAACAATAGAAAAAAATTATTGTTTGAATTATTGAAAGTCAATGGTCAAAAGTTTTTAGAAAAACTAAAATTTTGACTATAGCTAACTTACTGATGTCGGTTTTGTGACGGAGTGCGCGCGCATAGTTAAAAATTTTATTCTCACCATTTTTCCCAAACCCGTCTAAAGTATTACTTTAAAAAGCGACGCTCACATCACATCGCGAACTTAGGTGATAGGGAATAGGTATCTAACTGACCGAATAATTAATACCCAAAAAGTAGTTTGCTTTAACATACCCTCATGATTATTAAAAGGTTTTGTTCCGCAATTTTACCTAGGACGGGAAAGGATTCTACTCCTAGCATGCTGGCTGGTATCTCAATGCAAATTGTACCCAAGAGTTGGAGATTGTGGTTAAAGCCCACCAACTTACCTTGGAGAAGAGCGCTAGAGATATGCTCTACACACTTGCAATCTAGTTTTCGACGTTCGGTCAAAGAAAAATATTCGGAACTTACAATTAATTTGTTTAGAGACACAACTGGATGGAATTCCGACTTCATAATCGTTTCCAAACAAAACACAAAAAGTTTTTAGTTAAATAGTTTTATTTCTGTAAACAGAATATATACAAATAGTAAATAGTTAATAATAAAAAAGTTTGTTAATATCTTAATAAGCATAACATAATCTTGCAATGAGGTACATTAAAATGCATTAAAATTATAATTAGTATATAACACTTAGTTCACATAATCCTAGTAGTAGCATTTCAATTCTACCCTACTATTACTGCATAATAAAGACGCATTATAATTGGTCGATCTACGCACATCATACGGGGATTCCCCCAGCGTCAGTACTAGCCATCGATATAGAACGAAATTGCCTTTCAGAGAAGAGGAGTACTTTAGAAGTAGTTGAGCTACGTCAATATCTCTAGAGTGAAGTGACAGTGGGCGGGGCGCTTTGAGAACCGATGAATGTCGGGGTTAGTGCTAGAAGGGCGACCCTGGGGTCTGGGGCGAAAATAGCAGCGTTGACGGACTGTGGACGACTTGGACATTGAAGTCATAAGACGAGTCGCAGGGTGGATAAAAGCGACGGACATCGTAGCGTGTTAATCCCATCAAAAGACCTACGTTTAGCAGTAGTCCTTCAGTTTAAAAATAAAGATGATGAAACATAACATAATTACAAACTTTATTGCTTCATTTAAATAATAGATAGAATGAGACGAGCTGCTGTTTTTAATTATTTGAAGGCGGTCTTGTACGAATCTCCTATACATTAACTTTAAATACTGTGCAGGTTTTTCAGTTTCGGGCTAGTCGCAAACTTAGGTACTCATTTTCTGAAAAAGTGAGACTTAAAAAAATTACGAAACAAGTGAAATTTCTTTTTTTATACATTCCGTTGCTTCTTGAAGCAGTCGGCCAAATAGTAATTTTACTGACTAATTGATGCGAAAACGTTAAGAGCGCTATTTAAATTTGGCATCATCACACGCGGGCGACGTGAAAATCTTGAAGTGTCGACTTGACAGCAGGATTTCACTGAATACAACAAGCGATACCTTACCGTTGTCGGTAGTTATTTCGTAAAATATAAAGTAATTAAATACAGAAGTGCGATAGAAATACAGAATCTGTATGGTGTAATTTATAATGTCCTCATAATAATCCTTATACGCCACACCAAACAGATCTTCGGCAATGTACCCTCTACGCACGTTTCGCTACGGAGCATCCTCAGGAGATGTTGACTTTACAATGAGTAATTGTTTAACAATTAATATTTATGAGATTTTATTTATTCCAATTCCAGTTTTTCAGTGTATTCATGAGTATTGTCACATGCAAGGCACTGAAAGAACATCTGCATATAGGAATAGTTTGACTTCATCTTCTTTACAGTTTTTCAATGTCTTCAATATTTCAGCGTGATGTGGTTCAGATATATGATACGTTTGTTCCTTTTGGAAAATATATTCCGCCAAAATATATGCCTCGGTTGAGTCGGCTTCCAAAAGGCCTTTCACCACAAAAGTGACCAAAACCTCTCTGCTTTCATTAAAATGGAAATAGTCCCTTAAATAATTATTCAAAGGAACTTTATATAAATCGACTACAGACTTAAAGTATTTGTTAACGAGCTCCTTTATTTCATGGCCAATGTAGTTACCAAATATTCGACCAACGATCTCTGAAGCTTCTTTTCTATTTTTAGATTCATCAAAAATACCAGGTTTCAATTTGCTCGCTTGCTTTATAGTTTTATAAAACAACATAGTGAGATGTATATCTACATATTTAATAAAATGCTCTTCAATGGGTAAAATTTTATGCATTCTTTTGAGAATTATTTCAAATACTGGCATGCAATTCACGTACTGCTCAGACAGAAACACTTTACTGAATTTCAACGAAAAAATTAAATCTTTTAGCAGCTTAATCAAATGCTCTGTCAGTTCCACCTTTTGTAACAGGACTTCTATGGCATCGAAAAAGGGGTGACAAACCTTTTCGATAGCATCTTGCTGTTCGTTTTCAGATTTACACAGAAGTAGATGTTTAGCGATGATTCTAACGTACAAGCATTTTGTGTTATTAGAGTCATTATCATCATCTTCCTCCTTTGAAAATGTATTTGGATTTAATTTAGTTTCAATGAATTTTGTTAGTAAACCTCTGATAAAGTTTGGGTCTACATCATATTGAACGTTTTCTAAATGACAGAGCATAGGCATGGCTTGCTTGTGATCCATTTTCATAAAGACATTAAACACTTGCACCCAGTAATCGGCCACGACATTTTTCGAGATTGTCGTAGGATCCGATAACTTTCTCAACAACCTCTGCTTTTGAGAAAGGTCTTTAGTTTGGATTATTGTTTTCATAGCATTCCATATTGTGAGTTCGATGTATTCTTTAGTTAAATATACTGAAAAACCTACTTTTAACGCAGCTAAAGGTCGCAACGAACAGAAATCAATAAAAGTTTCGACAGCAGAAGGTGTCTTATCAGATAATCGCACTGCAATTCTAGCTGTGCGACGCCATTTTAGTAGCTTCTTTATAAATCTTTGCTGATCATTTTTCTTACAAATGAAGACCTTGTTTGCAACTGCCTTAGCACCTATCCATTTCCAATCTAAAGTATCAATGTCTACAGGTGGTTTACTCATGTGAACATTAGCTCTGATTCCTGTAGACATCAGAAACTGGCACTTAGATTGTGGCCTAACCAGCTCAAATTGGGCAATACGATTTAGCACCTCCTCATTACTTAAAAGAGAAGATAACGGACGAGCAAACCAATACTTTGGGTTTGACAAGAATGTTTCTTCCAATACAAACCTATGTTTCTCGGCTAAACCACCCGGTTCACCGAAATATATATATAGGGATTTTAGGAATCGATCGTGATTTGAACGTTCTTTAGTGATCAATGTAGCAAAGCTCTTACCATTCTCCAAAGGAGAGGTATCGTGTCGCAATGCGTTGATGTATGCAGCATTATTCTGTTTCAGAGCAAAGGTTTCATGGAAAAGCTCACGACGTAATATTTTTGCTTTGTATAGTCTTGCTACTAGTTTCGAATCGGTTTTTGCCCCTTTTAGAAGCTCTGCTTCTGCATTTGGTATATCTTTTATACAGACCTTGTATTCAACAAGGGTGTCTAAAAATGCATTCGCATCTGAAGGCAATATAAGCAAAGGTAAACGTTTAGCAACTAATTTTTTTTCTTCAGTACTCAGTTTATACTCGGAAAAAGTACAAAACTGGCGAAGGAACCCAGAAAGCAAAGTTGGTGACATCGTCACGTCAGCTAATATGTGTCGTAAAATAACAGCGTGTAGACCTTCGCGGCAAACTAGTTCGGTTTCAGCGCCATCAAGCCCTATGTCGATGCCAAATTGTAGTAATAGCGACCACACATTTTCAGGCAAGCGCCAAGCAGAGCCACGTTTAACAAGAGACCTAATAACCGCAGCTCGAAGAGTATTTGGTTCATTCTTATGTCTTTCAACCAAAAGCTTCAGAAATTTTTCCACTTGTTCAGGAACACCCCCGCTTTTGCTAACGAGAACTAGCATCATATTGAGTCGCCCTTCGATCGTACTTTCAGCTAATAAATTTTTGTTGAGCTCGTAGAAAGTTTGCTCGAAGCCGATAAACCGATATCGGTTAAACAACTGGTCCAGAGGAGATTTTCCCTGAGAAATTATTTCACAACAATCTTCTGCATAACTGCAATACCTAGCAGATTTTTTGATTAACCTTTGTGAGCACATACCAATGCCCAAGTAATGATTTTCGTATTCATATGGCTCATGTTGAATGTCTGTAAAAACATGTTCTTCCAGCTCCACGTCTAGAACTAAAGGTGTAGGTTTAGGGTAAGGCCATTCTTTAACTTTATTCTCGATTATTTTATCAACAAAGATTTGCTTCTTAAAAGATGACCTTTCCTCTAATTTTAAACGTTTTATTAAAGGTTCAACTCTCTTGTACGAAAACCAATAGTCCAAATATTCTGCTCTGGCAAGTTTGAGTATAAGTTCTTTAGCTTGGTCGCTTGTCATATTAGCTGCAATAGTTTTGATGTTTAGAATGGAAGTTGCATATAATTCACTCTTGGCATCAAATCTGTTTCTATAATTTTTCATTATATATTCAGTTACTGATGGGCCATAGGCATCAAATGTGCTTGAGTCAAAATATTTTTCAACAATGTCCAAAAATGTATTGCCATCGTATTTTAGTATACTTTTAATACAGTTGAAGTATTTTGGTGAACTATCTGTGAATTTTTTGAGTGCTGCCCTGCTGGTTGGTATTATCTCAAAGTAAAGCTTACAAGTTGATGGACAGATTTCATAAACTATTTTCAACTGTTTGTAGGAAAGTTTATCTATTACATTTGGAAATTCAGTTGTAATAAATTCATTGGAACAGTGCCTAAAGAAATCAAATGCGTCATCAAAGCTAGATTTGTAATAATTATAGAATTCCTGGCACCTCTCTTTGTCTTTCAAATGTAGCTGAACAAAATGTTTCATTTTATTTACAGCTGGTTTGATCATTTCTGGATATAACTTGTTCTCCAGGAATTCAGGGTTTATTATGTCACAATATTCATTCTCTAAAATCCAGAAGCATTTTAATGACCTGCTTACATACAACATGTCATTGTTTTTGAGATTCTCTAAAATATATTCAACATTTCTATATTTAGAAGCAACATCAATTTTGAAAATTAGATCAATAGGTGAAGTTTCTGTTTGCTGAAGTATATCTTGGATCGAGATATTCTTCTTAAAAATCTCATTGACGAAAGAGTTCAAATTACGATGTTTGTCTTGAAGAGTTGATCCAGGTAAAGTAAGTGGGAAGTGCACGGCCATCTGGAAAAATGTATTATCAACACTAAGAATTACCAAATACTACATTTAATACCGTGTACTTGGGATGACATATCTACGAGACATATATCGTTATTTTAAAGTCTTAAATATTTCAAGGTTCTGCAAGGGACTGTGGATATAAGGGCTAACTTGTCAACAGGGCACACTTTGTGCATTTTATTGTCATTATAGTGTTTCTAGTTTCAAACACTACTGTACGTGAGTGACGATACCATATAGTAAGAGAAAACATGCGCGAAAGTCTCAAAGATTAAATTTCAGATCAGACCAATACGACTACCTATACGAACATTGAAAATAAGTACCAGATACAGAATATACTTCACCTTTCGACTTATAAAATTTGTACTGAATTTAACATAAGCTTGAAATGTTTTATTTCGTATTTTTATTAATCCTGTTTATTTTGAGTGTATTTAGATTTTTAAGTGTTCTTCAATTCAATTTATTATTGACCATGACGTCAACAGCATAGACTAGTCCTACTCCTAATAGGTAGATTTGTCTTTGGCTCTGGGTTCTAGTCTTGTTAATCGCCTTAGATTAATAATTCAGATAATAATTAATAATTGGATTATGTTCTCAGTTCTGCCATGGAATGAAAAGAAACATGCCAAGTGAGACTTACTTATATCTCCCTCCCGGAGGAACACGTTGCTTTCTGTGGTTATGGGAATTCTTTCAATAGCCGCAGCATAACAACTTTTTGTGAGGTATTCTCACTAACTAGTCATTTTTTCTGCTTGGATATAAACATCTTCACGGTGTAATAATCGGCCTACCGACAGACCTCAAAAGTCTAGAGCGCGCAGCCTTATAGCCATAGTAAATAAAGTGCAGTGACCGTAGAGTGACATAGCCAAAAAAAGCAAAAGAAGAAGACAAGTGACATATTATGTTTATATTAATTATGGAGGGTAGAGGTAAGGAGAGTCATCTTATATGGGAGAAAAGTTGAAAAAGTGTCCAGTGTATGCGCTAAATAACAGTTCAAAAATCCTCCACAATGGCGCTGGTGGATGCACAGGGTATGGTATGAATGTAGCAATCGTAGATGAATTGAAGTATGCCGAGTTAAAAAATTTAATGTCATTATCGACTAAAGTAGTTAATTATTGAGAATTTCAACAACTTACGTAGTACAAAATATTGTGGTAAATATAACCTTACTTCCTTGTTTACCTTGTTTATTTTTCAAGCCTACTCTAACAATATTTATATTTGGCGCTTCTTTTAAGAGTTACCCTGATGCAAATGTGGCGCCATCCTAATTTAATACATTTTGACGACACTTTTTCATATACACAGATGACTCTCCTTGCCTCTACCCTCCATATATCTAGCTAAGCGGTCTGTGAGTTTGATGTCAAAGTGAAACAACAAAGCTCAGGTGAATGAGGTTTAGCTAAACAAAACAATTTACAATAATAAGATCATAATATACTTACTATAAAAATATGGAGACATTTGACCAGTGTACCTTATCAGCACTAGAATTTTTGTGTGGTGAAAATAATAAACTGTGTAGATTATGTTTATCTGTGATAAAATCAGAGGAAGGAGCTATTACACTGGTAAACTCGGTACAAATTGAGACAACTTATTGCCGGGATTCATTATCGTATAATGCTATATTAGCCAAGCTAGGCGTAAGTAAAATATTAATATTAGAATGTATAAATGCACATAAATTAGCTATAGGGTTTCTCTACGAAGGAAATTGGTATTATCTCTTCCACTGTACCTTGGGGAGCAGCTGAGCCAACTGTTCTTGAGAAAAAGAAGAAGCCAACTGTTATCACTAACATGTGCTCACTGATGGTTGACATTAATGTCCTGTATGGACCAGCAGCGTACATATTATGTAATATTAGCTTGTGGTACACTATTATGTATGGGATGATCATAATGAACAATTCTTATTTACATCAAACTGGAAGCTAGACACACATTTTCCTAAGCAATAATTTCTTACACTTGGTAGAATCGACTTACCAAATTAGTCTACAAGTAAACTTTAAAAATCTTTACCATTTGATAAGATCTTCTAAATTATTCTTTGAAAATATTCCACATGATGAAGAAATTCCTCATTAGCTGGCAACAAATCGGTGGCTCCTCTGGTGCTGCAATGTTCATGGGTGATCACCGTCAGGTGGCCTACTTGTTTGTTTGCCCATTATTTATATATAACACAAAAAAAGCAAATTTAAAATTCCAATGTAGTCCTACTTCTAATTCATCATACTGTAGTGAATGTTTTTAAAAGTAAAATTAAATCTAAATAAAAATTATAGCCCAGGTTTTTATAGATGATAGATACAACCAACCAGGGTTTGAATCCTTAATCCCTTAGGATCAAGAGACTGAAATCATTAAGCTACCACAACTTATTTAATAACTTATATAAGTTTTTTTTTAAATAGTATCTAAATATGAAACTTGTTTCTAGATTCGTGAAGAACCTCTTCTGCCTCAAGTTGTATGTAGCAACTGCTCTACAATTCTAATAAATTCATACCTTTTTCAACGACTAACTGAATTCACAAACAAGAAATGGAATATTATTTTAAAAGGCCTTGATGACACATTAACACAGTCAGACAAACTAAATTTGAAAAATATGAAAAGTGCATTTGCTATTATAGATAAAACTGATTTATTTGCCAGTCACCAAAAATGCACTGCTAAAAGTAAACAAAAAACTGTAGTCAATTTGAATAAAATTATAAAATCCTATAACAACAAGAAAATGAAAGAAAACGATGAATTTGTTTGTGAGGAATGTGGAAAAACATTCAAAGCAAATTTCCTATTGATGAAACATATGAGGTTCCACAACAAAGAAACTCACCAGTGCACTTACTGTACAAAAGTATTTAGTATGCAGAGTTATTTAGAAATGCATGCAGAGAGGGTACATTACCCCAAAAAGTTAAAATGTGAAAAATGTTTAAAAAAATTCAGTACAAAAAGGTTTTTAAAACATCATTTGAGAACACACCATGTCCCTATAAAATGTAATGAATGCAAAATTGAGCTTCCTTCAAGAAAAGCTCTAAAATTTCATTTGGACCATCATAAAGTAAATACTTGCCCTTATTGCAACAAAGGATACACAAACATAAAATATTTCAAATTACACAAAAAGTATTGTGGAAAAATTGGAAATGTAGCTTCTTATACTTGTGATATCTGCAAAAAAAATTATCAAGCAAAAAATGGTTTAAAATCTCACATGAAAACAGCACATGGATTTGGGGAAGTTCTCAGCTGCAAGTGGTGTAACAAAAAGTTTGATGTTATCAGTAGACTCAATGATCATATTGTGAAACACACAAAGGAAAAAAAGTTCCACTGTGAAAAATGTGGCGGAAAATTTGTTTCATCCAAGTCTTTAACCAATCATATACGTCTACATACTGGTGAACGGCCGTACCCCTGTAATTTATGTGATGAAAGCTTTCTCTCTGCATCTAGAAGATTGGAACATCAGAAAAGGAAACATTTTGAACCAGCACATAAGTGCAGTTTATGTGATGCCAAATTTGTAACCCTCCATGAAAAGCGAAAACATTTGAAAAGACATTTCAAACCAAGTAGTAAACTTTATATCACAGAATCTGACATAGTACCTCCTCCTACTCGGCTAATCATATATCCAATTCGGTAATTATATGTAAGGGGTTAAGTGTATACTTTTTTATTGTGTGCTTAGAAATGTATACTTATTCTTTTTTTTTTTAATGTAAAATAATTTATTTCAGAAAAATAAGTATATTATTTACCATGGCGTTTCTTTTTTTTTTTTTTGGTGTTTATACATACTAAAGTGGACTGCTAGACTAAAAGTTTTGATTGAACTTGAAAGACATCCCTGGCACAACGGTGAGCGCTGTGAATTTTAGTAGGAGGTCCCAGGTTAGATTCCGGCAGTTGGGGAATTCAATTTTCTCTGTCCTAGTCGGATGGAAGGCTATGGCCGTGGCTACTCACCACCCTACCGACAAAGACCTGGTAGAATCACTACAAACAGACAGACTTGACGTTTCAAAAGTGCTTATATTAGGCCTACTTGAAATAAATGAAATTTGAATTTTTTTGAATTTTGAAAGACGTGCCGCTAAGCGATTTAGTAATCCGTGTAGTCAAGAGCTAACTTGTAGAGGCAAGAAAAAAAAAAAAAATTTTTTTACAATTAAAGTAAAACAATAATTTTATCCATACCAGAAAATATATGAAAAGCGAACCAGCGTCCGGATATCATCGCTAGAGTTGGTTCAATTTCCCTCCAGGATCTTGGGCCAAATCCCCAAAAGGCGGAAGTTAGAAGTTCTCAACCTCACCAAAGATCTCAGGGTTGGCAGAACTAAGATTACTATTGTTGGTCTTCCGACGAGTCAACTGGCTTAGCCGATTGAAAATTACTCGCGAACACTTTAGAGCCTCTGTTTTGCTTAATTGCATTTATAATACTCTCGTAATGTATACGATCCTTAAATCTTTGATTAAGAGTTATAATAGATGCCGATAGGTCCTATCTTTTAAGGCTCTTTTGGGTCAGTTGCAGTAATATAGGGCCAAATACAGATTGTGCAAAAGCCGTCAGCAGCGATGCTGCTAGTACCTGCAGTATCTGTATCTCCTTCGTTATTGTGGCCAATTCCTATTTAACAGACTTCAAACTGGAGAAGGTTCTTAATTCGTCGGAATATTTTGTTTTTTATGTTATCCGATTACGCGAAGACTGCCGAACCGATTTGAAATTTTTTTTTTTTTTTTAACAGGCACACTTTCCATGTGGTCCCATTTAAATTTTATCGAAATCAGTCGAGCTTTTATTAAAAAATTTACAATAACCCAAAGTAGCAAATTTTTGCTAAGGAAGTATTGATGATACATAAAAAATATGTACTACATGAATAAAGTACTCATTATTACCTATAAAAAAGTCCGCGAGGGACTCGTTATTATATATCAAATAATATATAATAACGCTACTATTGTGACATAACTATCATACCTAGTTAGGTCACAATAGTAGCGTTTATGTTCTAAAATTTAATTAGATCGTCGGTAGAAACAAGTATTTTTTGCTTTTTAGTTCCTAGGCGTATGTTCAGTCTGTTTTATTTTTATTTATTAAAACCACATTATTTAATGTAAGAAGAATGAAGACATGTTCTGGTCATATTTTGGCTCTCTAAATAATATATAGTATGTATCCATTTATATATTAGAAGGCGAAACCATGAAAGCCATTATATCTCAAAAAAACTATAAAGCCCCTGGTGAGGACGGAGTGACCGGCGAGCTGCTAAAGGGGATATTAGACATTTTGCTTGGCCCACTGACTAACCTATTCAATAACATCTTGGACAAGGAAGTTGTTCCAGAACAATGGACCAGGTCAACTATAGTGCTAATTCACAAAAAAGGGGACAGAGACAATATGGACAACTATAGACCAATAAGCCTAATGACAACAATTTATAAAATATTTTCTAAAATCATCTTAGACCGGCTCACTAAAAGGTTAGACGAAGAACAGCCTAGAGAACAGGCGGGTTTTAGAGCTGATTTTTCAACAGTAGACCACATACATGTAGTGAAACAAGTTGTTGAAAAATATAATGAGTATGGTAAATCATACTATATATCATTTATAGACTACAATAAGGCATTCGATTCCCTTTCTCACAACTACATATATAAAGCCCTTGCCAGTCAAGGAATAGAAAATAAATATATCAGACTCATTAGAAATATATACAGCAACAGCACAGCAAAAGTGAAGTTGGAAAGAATTGGAGAGGAGTTCAAAATAAAGAAAGGAGTAAGGCAAGGAGATCCTTTGTCTCCTAAACTCTTCTTAGCTGTGCTAGAAGAAATTTTTAGAAATCTACAGTGGGAAGAGTTAGGAATTAATATAAATGGATGCAAACTGACACACCTGAGATTCGCAGACGACTTAGTGCTATTTACCGATGACCCAGACACTCTACAAGAAATGCTAAACCAACTAGCATCAGAAAGCCGGAAAGCAGGTCTCACCATCAACACTTCCAAAACGAAGGTTATGACAAATAGGCATAAACAAACTATAAAAGTAAACAACCAAGAGATAGAATATGTGGACGAATATGTCTATTTAGGACAAATAATCTCACCAAACATGCAGATGGACAAGGAATTGCAAAGGCGAGTGAACAACAGCTGGGCTCGATACTGGTCACTCAAAGAAGTACTAAAAAGCAAAGATATTCCAATGTCAACCAAATCCAAGGTATATAACATGTGTATTCTCCCAATCCTCACTTATGGATGTCAAACCTGGGGATTAACGAAAGCTCACCAACAGAAGCTCAAAGTATGCCAACATAGAATGGAAAGGAGCATGTTGAATATTAAGCTGAAAGACAAGTGGAGCATAAGGAAAATTAGGAAGGCCACAGGAGTAACGGATGTCCCCAGAAAGATTAAGAGGCTAAAATGGCGCTGGACTGGCCATGTAGTTAGATCCTCGAAAGAAAAATGGACTAAAGAAATTATATCTTGGTACCCTAGAGATGGCAAGAGAAAAAAAGGACGGCCACAAAAAAGGTGGGAAGATGACCTGCCAAAAGGATGGCGCAGAATAGCCAGAGACAGAGCACACTGGAGTATTCTAGAGGAGGCCTATGTCCAAGGACAGCCTGACTAAGCGCGCTGGTGTTACAATTTTTTTAGGAATAAATATAACTTAATTAAATAATAGATTTAGTAACTAGTAGTGTATAACCAAAAATGTATTTAGTCAGAGAATAAAGGCTATTTTTATTTATTTTTATTTATCCATTTATTTGAGAGAGAAGAGAGATGATAATAACCTTTAACAAAGGGTATAAACCAAGTTATAAGTTGGTTATATAATAGTAGCTTTAGTGGGAGTCTTGTTATACCTTGATAAGCTATTGAAGCAAAGTCCTGCAGTGTTAGTCATGTAAAGATGCATGCCATGGTTTTTGCGTTCAAACAGATTTCATGAAAGTGTTTTTATTTAAATTGATGATTACCAATAACTTCACATACATTTTATCTAAATCATTATATCATCTGTGTAAAGAAAAAACAAAAAAGGTCATTATAATGAATCCTAGATATTTCTTAGTCCAGTCAAAATTTCCACCATAATAATATTAAGTATGATGTGATCTTATCATAGCCCGTAAGTTCAATAAATTTTAATAAATTTCCAAATAATGGTTAAGGTCAAGGTTAAGTTTTATACATATTTATTAAGTTTCAACAATAAATCTTCTCATGTTTTGTTCAACAGGCAAGTTAGGTGGTATCATATTTCTCCCATAGTACAATTTGCTAGTAGGATCGTGATGTCTACTTATATGTTGCTTTAAGAAATGTGTAGTTACAAATTTCCGAGAACAAATCTCGCACATTAATGTTGGACCTACATGTTTGAACTTTATATGCTCAGCTCTAGCAGAGGCGTTCACAAATCGCTCATTGCAAATTTTGCAACTATACGGTTTCTCACCAGTGTGACGTCTAGTGTGGTACAACAATGCTTCTTTAGAAACAAATTTGCTATTACAAATGTCACATTTGAAATTCTTTTCCCCTGTGTGTTTAACCATGTGCACCTTCAAATAACTTGGTGCAGTGAATTTTTTCCCACACTCCTTACAAACGTGAGGCTTTGCATTGCCATGAGCAAATCTTTCGTGAACTCTGAGACCACCAGGTGTGCTGTAAGCTTTATCACATTTCTCACATGTAAATAACTTTTCCATACTACCCCTTATTGGGTGAGGGTCGATCAAGTTCTCAAGACATAACTTAACATGTTTTTCGTAAAACTCTCTTGTTGTATATGTTTTACTACATTTAGGGCATACATTTTTTACTTTGTGTTTTTCTTCATGAATTTGTAGTTTGTCTAAACCTTGGCAGGTTTTCCCACACTCCTTGCAGACATACTTAGAATGCATCATGTTTTGGTGGGACTGCAGCCCCTCTTCCGTACTTCTGTACTGAGCGCATTCTGGGCATTTGTATTTATGATTATTGCTTCCATGATTTATTAAGTCAGAATCATTTTCAAATGTTTCCAAGCAGGTCTCGCATGTGAAAATATCATGTAGAGAAAGGTTATGGGCTTTTAAATCTGATACAGTATCAAAATAGATATGGCATAGAAGGCATTCATATGGACGCTTTTTACTATTAACATTTTGTTTTCTTCTATCCTTTTGAACCACTAGAGCTTTTGTTTCCAAATCTTCAAATAATAAATACAAGGTGTTGTTCCTATCTTTAATATTAATGTCAAAACTAAGAGTTTTTGAGAGGTTTTCAAACACTTGGTTTATGACATACACAGATTTCTGGCATTTCTCCATAAAAAGGGCCGCTGAAAGTGCGTGCGTGACACAGTCCGGGCAAACAGCGTCAATTCCAGTAATTTCATCACAAATCTGTAAAAATAAAATTGTTAAACTTAGATAACATGCAAAATTTTAAAGTGGCTTCTGGAATTTCTCGCTACCTACTATTAGACTATTATTCGCTAAAAGATATTTACCATATTTTAGTGGTACTTACATTTTCACCTAGAAGTTTGGTCAAAATTTCCTCTAAAGGTTGAAAAGTTCCTGCCTCAGGATGCAAAGAGACTTGGTCATCGAAACGAACGTAGTGATCTGGTAGATCTTTTAAGCATAACCTACAATGACTGTAGGGATTTTCGCTAATAATATTAGAAACAATAATACTCAAATTCGGTTCCTCACTCATGATGAGAATATGAATAAAATAAATAAACACAGCAAACTGCCCACATTCAATCAAATAATATTAAATAATACGCGCGCTTTTATAACTTTGTAGTTTTCGTTCAAGAATTCATCAATAACTGAGAACTGCTCAAAAAGACGCCATTTTACATCAAATTCGGAATAATTCTAAATTGGAACCATAGAGTATCTTTTCGAAAATTGTTTATCCCTATTTTAGCCCCAAATATTGAGAAATTTATATGCATATGAAGAATATTTTATGTTTTGCAGTTTTATCGTTTGGGAAAATAAGTTTTTTGGTTACCTTTAACCACAATAGTCTTATTTGTTTATCTGTGGTCAAATGTCAAAAATAAGAAAAGGTTAGTTCAATTACTATGGTTCTTTTTTTTTTTTTTTTTTTTTTATTATTATTAAGTTTCTCGTGACATTGGCGTAATATAAAATATTTGTGCTCTGTGCACCTATAAAGCCTTCCTACGAAAAGAAGTGTTTAATTTTTCAAAATGTTTTTTCGGCGGGAAACTTCGTACATGGCGGACGCGGTTTTCTCAAATTTTTCTTTGATTTTACTGTAAACTCGTCTTGAAAAGGATTTGGTGTTGTTTATATTGAACTGTAACTTGGCCTGTCAATTTGTGCACACGTGTTAGTGAGATTCCGGTGTAATTTCGGTGTTTTATGTGAATTTACACAGCAGCAGAAATAGTTGTTATTGGTGATATTCGTATAAATCTAACCGTATTTGGTGTTGGTTAAATATTTATTATGTGTCTGTAGTTATAGTGTTTCCAGTAAAATGGATCTAGATACACCTCCTGAGCCGCCCGACCCGGGGGCATCAGCCTCGTCTCGCAAACGACAAGGAGAGGATACCAACGTATATGCGGCCAAAAAAACTATAACTGATCCTACTCAGGTAAACCCATCCGTTCAAAGCCTTTACATACATCCTTCCTTCACCGAAGGCGCCAAGTCATACTCTGACGATGATAATGGGCCTTTTATCGTCCAAGTCTCACGGGAAGTGGAGGACCCATCCTCTGGAGCGTCATTACGGGCTATAAATTTCGGTCAATTCTTGCACAAACACAAAATTGGTTCAATTATCCACGACGGCGTCAAAAATATAGGCCGCAACAAAATTACTGTAGAGTTTACTTCTGCCCAAGCTGCCAACAACTTTCTGGTTAGTCCAGTTTTGAAGTTATGCAAATATAGAGCTATAATTCCCACATACAACATAACCAGAATGGGGCTGGTGAAAGGAGTTCCCGTGGACTGGTCGATGGACGAGCTTGTTGATTCGCTAGAGCTCCCGCCTGGCTGTGGTGAGGTTCTGAAATCAAGGCGACTGAACAGAAAATCTGTCACAGAGGGTGTCATCACTTGGGTGCCTACCCAATCTGTTGTCCTAACCTTCAGGGGGCAAATGCTTCCTGCTAAGGTATATTCATACCACACCTCACTGCCAGTTGAAACATATAAACTTCCAACAATACAGTGCCAGAACTGCTGCCGTTTTGGCCACATTAAAACAATCTGCAGATCTAAGCCCAGATGCTACAGATGTGCTCAGCCCCATACAGGTGACTCATGTTTGGTCATCAAGGAATTATCTACATGTTTACACTGCTCTGGTAGTCATTTTGCTACTGATAAAGACTGCCCAGAATTCTCCAGGCAGCAATCTATTAAAATGGTCATGTCTCAGAATAATAAATCTTACATTGAAGCATCATCTCAGTTTCCTCCTGTCCGCAGGTCCTATGCTGAGATAACAAAAGAAATGTTTACTCCTACTAATGTAACTTCCTCCAAAACCTCCTACCGGCAAACAGTTTTCCGCTCTCCTCGTCCCCGAGCTCCTCTAGCAAAGGGCTACGATAAAAAAGCTGTTCAGACTATTGTCGGTGATTACTCCTCATCCCTTCCTAATGGATGCGCTCTCAACAACAATGTTGAGAACCCTCCCTCCCAAGGTAAAATGCTTGAGTTTATCTCCGAATTTCTACTTAGTATTGTCGCTCCATGTAGTGAAATTCCCTTACCGCCCAACGTTGCCAAAAACTTAAGCCAACTTTTTAAACTACTCCAAAATGGGCCCAATAACCCTGCTACAGTGGAACTGTAAAAGTTTACGTCCCAAGAAACATGAGTTAACCTTCATAATCCCACCATTCTTCCTCCCAAAGTCCCCCGTCCTTTGAGTGTTAAATGTTTTTTAATGTTTGTTTTCAGTCCTTATTGTAGATTTTTATGTAAATATATAGTAAGTAATAAAATTAAAGTATAATGTACAAAAAATATCCGTGTAAGATATATATGCATGTGTTGTCTGTGTCCTTAGGTTAAAGAGCTAACTAGCTAATAACAACTATTTCTTGGTACAAATTCAAAATTAACTTTTCATTAGTTTCACCGATCAATCTCCTTCGTGCCTTCTTCATCTACAAGACATTGGCGAAGTACCTTGTGCCCAGTTGGCGCAGACAAAAGCCATAAACAAGAATTGAATTGAATTGAATTGAATTTTTCAAAATCGTAAACAATGAAGCGTTTATTAAAAAATATAATACAAACTTTGCTAAAAACAAAAGGCAGTTGCTGTACCCTATGCTTCAAAAGTATTGGCGACGAAATAAATTCCTTACGTGTTACGGATAAAGTTATTTTCGAAAGCGAAAGTGATAAAAGTATTAGGGAAATTTTAAACTTTATACTCGCTTCAGATGTACGTATTTTTATTTGATTGTTTATTGCTACCTTAGTATTGAACCATTGCGGGCCATTGCAAAGTCCTCTCTGAATTATTCTTAAGTCGTGAAAGGAAACAAAATAGTTAAATAAAAGCTTAGTACAACAAAGCAACATAGATAAAACTTCTTTGTCAAGAATTTTATATTATCCTTCGCTACACTTTACCTCTATTGGTTTTATTATTATCATGTGGTTCCCCGAAAACAATTAATATATTGGTTCTGTTAGTCAGTGCAAATTACCTATTACCATATACAGTTGTATATGGTAATAGTTGTTTAAAAAGAAAAATCTAAATATATTATATTTACTGATTAATAACAACATTTGAGCTTAAACAATTAAATTTTTCCATATTATTTTAACAATGATTTTTCAGATTTCAGGTGATTTTTTAAATAACTACATATGTCAAAAATGTGCTGAATCAGCTTTTTCAACTTATTTATTTATAAAAATGGTCAAAAATAATTATGAATATTTCCATAGAATGATGCATAACATGGATAGTGTTTTAGACGAAAATTTAGAGTGTGTGAAGACAATGTATTTATTGAATGAAGATTCGAAGTTCCAAAGTTGTTATGATACTAAATGCAACATAAATACTGTAGAAGCTGCTAAACTGAGGCTACAAACCCTTTATTCAGATGAATATAATGATGAAAACACTATTTCTATTGAACTAGTCTTAGAAAAACCTAAGGAGAGTAACAATGACTATGATAATATGAACAATAAGCGAAGTAGAAGTCCAATGCATAAGAAGAGTAACCGTAATACTTTAGCAGATATGTGTGAAAGAGATGGCCCAAGAAATGTAAAATGCAAACTTTGTTTGAAGGTTTTCCATACCTTGACAAATTTTAGAAGTCATTATAAAAGACTACATGCTCCGAAAACTATTAAATGTCCTAAATGCCCAAAACTCTTTGGATCAACAACGATTTTAAAACAGCACAGAAAAGAGTGCCATCTGGATGCAATGTGTGCCAAGTGTGGCAAAGCTTTTAATAATTATAATTATTTAAAAATCCATGAACTAAGCCATGAAGTTAGTTTCACTTGTGAAATTTGCAAACGTGTTTACAAAACAAAGGAAACATTTAATACACACCTACATTTAAAAATATGTGGACAAAAACAGAGAAAGAATCAGAATGAGGCGCAATTCACTTGTGATATTTGTGGCAAAAAGTTTTGTCGAAAAACTTCTTTGAGAATACACATAACATTTCAGCATGGGAATGGCAAAGCATACATATGCGACTTTTGTAGCAAGAGATTTCGCTATCAAAGTCAACTGAGCACTCACATAAAAAAACATACACATTCAAAACTTCTCATGTGCTATTTGTAATGAGAGATTTCGTACAAAGAAAGGTCTGACAATCCATTCAAGATTACATACCGGAGAAAAACCTTATCAATGCTTTGAGTGTGATGCTACATTCATTTCATCTATGCAGCGATCTACACATATAAAGCATTATCATAAAGATTTTCAATTTGTCTGTAATGTGTGTGGTAGTAAATTCAAGGCTAAAATTACTTTGGAAAATCACAGAAAGAAGAAGTTACATGGTTGTAGCAAGGAAGGTTTGGATGTGCAATAAAAGCAATTAAGCCCTATCCTTTATTCTTATTCTTTTTTTTTTTAATGCATATATTTAATAAACAATGCTTAAAAATAAAATAAAAAACACTATTAAAAATTTATAAAAAAAATCTTCCATTTCAAGGACTACTGCCTTCTGTAACTACTGTTTCCGTCCCTTGATCCAACAACCAAGCGAAAGCTTCTTAAGATGTTGGTCGAAGCTTTTCGCGAGAAGACCATTGACCGAAACGACGATCGGAACAACAACGGTCGACTCAACATTGCACATGGCGGTAATCTCGTGAGGAAGGTCCAAGTATTTAGATACTTTTTCCTTTTCAGCTTTCACCAGATTATCGTCATGTGGAACAGTAATGTCAACAATTATTGCACGGCGCACTGATCGATCGACTAGCGCTATATCTGGTCTATTAGCTGTAATATACCTGTCAGTGATAATCGTTCAATCCCAGTAGAGCAATGCACTGCTATTTTCAAGAACTGACGCCGGGTCGTACCTATAGTAAGGCATCTCAAAATCGATAAGGCCAAACCGAAGAGCAAGTTGTTGATGAAATATCCTGGCTACTTGATTATGTCTGTGCAAGTATTCGCCATTAGCAAGATGAGAACACCGGGAAACTATATGCTTGAGGGACTCCCCAGGACGATGACACGCTCGACATATGTCTAGAGTGCCATTTTTCATAATGTGTTTCCGGTAGTTTCTTGTCTTGATGACTTCGTCCATAATTGCACAGACAACACCCTCGGTTTCCCAAAGTAGGTCACTGAACTGTAACCAGGATACAGATGCGATTTGATCTACATCTGTTATCATTATGAATAGTAAAACCTGTATCATGTAAATGGAGCACTGATTTTGTGGAATAATATATGAAGTTAACTGGAAATGTTTTGTGAAATTTATTTATAGAACTACAGCATGTATTGGAAAGTTTTTCTCCAACATCATTGGTATATATAAAAACCCACACAGGCACAGACAATTGCTTGGTAGTCCTTCTTCTTTGCGGCTCAAGTTCGTCTGGTCCCTGGTCTCACGTCGACCGGCTACAATCTATTCTGACGCCAACTATTGGTAGGTTGCCCGTAGCCCTACTGGTCTTCAGTTTTATTGATTCAAGACACAGTTTTTATCCAGATTGCTTTTATAAGATGCAAATTGAAAGTAACAGCAAAAAAATAGTAATGTACTATTTTAGTTAGACTCAATATCATTTTGTAAAAAATAATTATTGTAGGTACATACTGCAAGTTATATTAAAATGTAACTGTCAAAACTAAGATGTGTTAATAAGTTTAAAAGAAATCGAATTATTATTCTTTCTAAAGAAATCTAATAAAATCTTGGTTTTCATAGTATTATTTTTATTAATTCTATTCACCAATACCATTTATTTGCGTCAAAGCCAAGAAAACGTTTCTTTGCCAACATTTTTCCAAGAAATTTACTGCATACATTTCTAGCATAGCCCAATACTTTGTCAAAGTTGAGAGGGAATTCTGATGATGGTCCTAGAACAGATAATCAAATTTACAAAAACATCGCATGAATCAGTATTTTTCCAGGTTAAAAACCTAGCTTTTAGTAAGATTATTTATTTGCAATATGTATCAAGAAAGATGCAGTAATTTTAGAAAAAAAAAATACCTAGACGCACTTACAGCAAATATCCTAGAAAGAAAGACCTTGCTTTAGAAATGTTTCGACTTCCCATGAATTTTCACTACTGTATGTTATTTGTATTTTCACCTGTAGGTACAAAAATAAATAAAAATCGCTATCCATGATGCATGTCTTCTGACTGGTAAACTGCTTGTAAAAGTTTTTGGTCTAATTGCCTTACTGTAGGTAGGAGTTGCAGCAATATAAAGTTTCTTTTAATTGAAAACATTCTTGTGTGAACCCGGTTCAAATGTTTGATGAACACTTTTAAAATTTAAAATCACCGCGCAATTTTTGATTACAAAACTACGGTCTGCAGATTATTGACAGTAAATAGAACTGTGTTAAGCTATACTATTTTTGTGTTCTTCTACTCGGTGTTCTGACTTTTCTGAATTCAAAATTCAAAAATTCAAAATTCATTTATTTCAAGTAGGCCTAATACAAGCACTTTTGAAACGTCAAGTCTGTCCGTGTGTAGTGACTCTACCACCGGTTCGGAAGGCAGATTCTACCGAGAAGAAGCCGGCAAGAAACTCAGCAGTTGCTCTTTTCCAACATCAAAAATTTACATTTTATATTTTAACATTCATTTTTCTATCTTGTGAGAGATGAAAGCGGAGCCGGATGCTTCCAAGCAACCTTGTCATTAAGAAACTCATCAATTGTATAATAACCTCGCTGTAATAAATGTGTTTTAACACATTCTTTAAACTTATGGATTGGTAGGTCCAAAATTACCTTAGGAATCATATTATAAAAGCGTATACTCAATCCCACAAATGACTTCTGCACCTTTCGCAGACGATATGCAGATGTCACTAATTTATGACCATTTCTTGTAAGTCGACTGTTTATATCCACTTTTTGTTTATAAAGACTAATATGTTGTCTTACAAATACTATATTGTTATAAATGTATTGTGAGGCTACCGTAAGTATACCAATTTCTTTAAATTTTTCACGGAGGGATTCACGTGATTTAAGTTTATATATTGACCGTACAGCTCTTTTCTGCAATATGAATATAGTTTCAATATCAGCAGCTTTGCCCCATAATAAGATCCCGTAAGACATCACACTATGAAAGTACGCGAAGTAAACAAGTCTTGCTGTTTCTACGTCAGTAATCTGTCTAATTTTCCTGACGGCGTAGGCAGCCGAGCTTAGTTTACCTGCTAGTGTATCTATATGGGTACCCCACTGAAGCTTACAATCCAAGGTCATGCCCAGAAAAACTGTGGAATCTTCCATTTTTAGTGATTCTCCATTTATTATTATATTTTTATTAACTTTCTTTACATTTGGTAAAATAAATTCCACACACTTAGTTTTTTTTGCATTTAAAAGTAAATTATTGACAGTAAACCAGTGCGACACATGCTACATAGCACGGCTTACATCGTCAGAGTTGTCTCTACCTCTATCAGTTTTAAAAATTAGAGATGTATCATCAGCAAACAGTACAATGTCACAGGTTTCACTGACATGGTGTGGTAGATCATTTATATACACCAAAAATAGAAAGGGACCCAAGATTGAACCCTGTGGGACACCCATTGACGTAG
The DNA here is from genome assembly GCF_905163445.1 of Pararge aegeria. Taxonomy (NCBI): domain Eukaryota; kingdom Metazoa; phylum Arthropoda; class Insecta; order Lepidoptera; family Nymphalidae; genus Pararge; species Pararge aegeria. The sequence goes on along the minus strand of NC_053204.1, from coordinate 1,012,885 downwards.
CCGACCCCTGCGACTTAATGTCTTTTATGCAAACCCTTTGGGTTCTGTCACTGAGATAAGAGGCAACCAAATTTAGTGCAACGTTTTTGATACCATAATGGGCTAGTTTAAGAAGCAAGGTTTTATGATCGACACAATCGAATGCTTTGGATAGATCACAAAAAACACCAATGGCATTCTGCGAACGTTCCCAGGCATCGTACACATGTTTTAAAAGTTTAGCGCCTGCATCCGTGGTGCTACGACCTTTAGTAAAACCGTACTGCTCCGGATGTAGTAAGTTATTTACATTGAAGTGATTCAAAAGTTGATTTAATATAATTTTTTCAAAGACCTTACTAAGAGCTGGTAAGATTGAAATGGGTCTGTAATTGTTAATGTCGTTTTTATTGCCAGATTTAAATAGAGGTATAAGTTTACTATGTTTCATTAAATTTGGAAAAGTACCTCTATCAACACATTCATTAAAAAGTATGGCTAAGTAAGGGGCAATAACGTCTATAATGTTAGATATTACCATTACAGACATACCCCATAAATCACCGGTTTTTTTCTGTTTCAACAACTTAAAATTCTTTATTATATCATATGCAGATATATGTTTAAAATTAAATAAAACGTTGCACTCATTAACGTTGTTCCTCAATAAACTCTGAGCTGCAGTAGGTGAAGAATTAAGTGAATCAGTCAACAAAATAGGAACACTCTGAAAAAAGTTTTCAAAGGTACTTGCAACCTCACTGTCAGCGGTAACTTTATTATCATTAATAATTAATTCAAAGTTTACGTTGCGAGATTTAGCTTTCCCAGTTTCATTATTAACAATTTTCCAGGTTGTTTGTACTTTGTTATCCGATTTTATGATTTGATCCTTAAAGTATAGCGACTTAGCATGAAAGCAAACGTTCTTAAACGTTTTAGAGTACATTTTTACGTGTTGTAGGAAAGCTGGAGTATGGTTATATTGTTTTTCACTATAGAGCTCATACAAATTATCTCTACTTTTGTATATGCCAATAGTTGCCCAATCGCTAAACTTTATTTTTTTATTGAAATCTATATGTTTGAAATTGAATATTTTGTTAAATTCATTTTCTATGATATTAAAGAGCGTACCATAAATGCTGTCAGGATGACCGTTCTTAAAGACAAGGGCAGGAATTTTGGATGATATTTCACCTTTGAATCGCGTCAATTTGCTCTTAGTTATCGGCCTACACTTGACGATATGTTTATCTTTGTTTATATTATTCAAAACAGTAATTTGTTGGCCACAATGATCTGATCTTAAGTTGGTTATTATCGATTTACCTAAGATATCACAGTTGAGAAAAATATTATCTAAACACGATGCTGAGGTTGCTGTGATTCTAGTAGGTTCACTAAAAGCATAATTTAAATTAAAACATTTAAATAAGTTTAGCAACCTAGTCGTAGTTGCATTACTAAGAAAGAATATTTAAAATATATTTCCCAGATGCGGTTGTAACTAATAACCACGAAGCTGACACTCTGGGAATTTAATACTTAATCAGAATCTTCTAGATAAACTCATATTAGATTTAACAGAGCATACTGCTTCTTGAGTTTACCTGTGGTAAATGTCATTTTGCTGTCAAATTGTCAATCTTAGAAAAATACAAAATGGCTGAAACTCGTTGGACTGCGACAGACGTCCCGTGAATTATGCTTTTTCTGAAACGGTAATAACTGTAAATAAACATTAAAGTGCAAGTGTCGTGATCCCCGCAGTGTCCTGTGCTAGTGCATGTTGCCTTCACCTATGTGTTAACATTGTGATAACGTGAAAATAGAGCAGTTTTTGTGAGTGTTTTGTGTCTTGTTTTCACGGAGATCATCATTTTGCAGTCCGTTTTGGATATATGTTTACTTGGCCACGGTTAGTATCGTAATTATCAGTTTCATTCATTGTGTAAAGATAAGTTAAAAACTAATTATTAATTAATATTTGACGACTTGATGCGTGTAAATAATTTTCAAAACTTTTGACACATAGTTTTTGTCTCGCACGTTTTTGTGTTTTTCAACAAGTGCGAGTGAGAAAACGTTAGGTACAGCGATAGCGCGATATGTAAAGTTGTGTCACTCCTTTACGTTATGGAAAGTGTGTCGAGTATTATTGTTTTGGTGGCCTATTACGAAATATTAGAATCATAGATCGGTGGTTAGGTCGAGGGTCATTCGGAGGCAATTATAGACCGACCCTCAAAGATTAAGCGTGACATAAGCCGCGTAGGACGTCGCAGCATTACAGTGACATCATATTAATGTATTTTAGGACTCTTTACCCTTTATTTACAATACAAATTTTTTCAAAACGACTCCGCCAAAGGCGATCGCTGCCACATTCCAGCGGCAAGACCATGTTTACTTTTAACAGAGGTTAAACTTTTTTTTAAAGTGTACACCTGAAATATTGTAATTTTTTATACACACATCAGTCTCAAAAGTTAAGAAGTGCTATTGGGGGTTGATAATGGTCTGCCCAAAAGGGAAGCTGAAGGCTTGCCCATTTGGCCATAACTGCTGTTTCTATTCAGAAAGTAAATTAGCTAATTAGGTATATGCGACAAAAATCATAATTGGTCTGGTTCTACACTGTGCCATGTCTGTATAAATGTATGCTTGCCCAAATGTGATTTAATTTTTTTTTTAAGAAGGAAATAAATAAGATCATGCGACAATAATTATAATAGCTCTTCACAGGGCCATTTTCCCCTTATTAGTCACTCTCACCTTCTGGAAATGGAAGCATACTGTCTACTGAAACAGCTACTTTAGTATGTTGCAGAAGCCTTACAGGTTGATATTGGGCTAGTTCCAATACTTTAAAGAAGAAATCTTTTAATATATACTAACACTCAAAGATTGAATTTTCATTAAATCATTACATCGCAATACTACTAAATAGATCATCAAAACGGAAGCTTCAAAATGTCCTTTCAAAATCCACGCTATTGTGTAAATGGTAAGATGCAAGTTACTTTGAGAAATACCATCCAAGGTACCAAATTAAGCTTGTTTATTTAACAATATAAATGTTTATAATTGTAATTTTTCTGTTAATACACTTATCATTACCACCAGGCAAAAGAGAGAAAGATATAGAGCTTAGTTCCACCAGGCTGCTCCTATTTTGGTTGGCACATTAAAATAATCTTAAATAATGACTGTCATATTGTGATAATGACTGACAAAATTCCTTCAATAATCATCTAGCTAGGCCCTTTCTAATGGGTTTTAGTGAGCTGATTTTAATCGATAAAAACGATCAAAAATTTCCAGTTTTCGTATGTGCAACTTCTCTTTTAATTTCAACTGCTGCGGTCCACCGGCAGTGTAGCAAATTAAGCTTAATTTTCATAAATCTTTATACTCCACACCAGACCTTCTATTATATTCTTTTGATGAACAGAAAAATTCTAAAGATTGTTAAACTATACAATGATGTCGGAAAAGAACAATCTGCTGAGTTTCTTGCCGGCTCTTCTCAGTGGAATCTGCCTTCCGACCCGGTGGTAGAGTCTCTACAAACAGACTGACTTGTTGTTTTCAAAAGTGCTGATAAACTGGGCCTACTTGAAATAAATGAATTTTAACTATACTCAATAAAGAAGATATTAAGCAGAAATTAATTTAACTTTTTTTTATTGTGTCTGATATAATAAGACACAAGTATATTTGAACATGCTTATATATAATAAGAAACAGTTTAACCTTCATAACTTAGATAAGGGGTACAGTTTTAGTATTATAGTCTATTACCCTCCTAGACTGCTTCTTACCAGCAGTTGGGTTAACATGTGATAGGATTAAAAAAAACTTTATTTTTCAATTAGCAAAGGTTTTACTTTATTGCATTAATTTGATTAATGTCTCAAATAGCAACTACTGAAGAATCAAGCTGCTTTCTACTTGCTCTGACTAAATGTTTCCTCATACATAAATACTATGTTCTTACTATTAAAGTATTGGTTTTACTAGTTTGTCTTTGTAGATCTAAAAGTAAAGCTGATGATGCTGGTGATGGAGGAGTATCTCCTGCTATTGCAAGAGATACAATGTCACTTTTTCACTTTTTTTTTCAACACTATCAAAACCACGATATCACTTTTTTTTTTAAATTTCCATTCTACATCAGAATTGGTAGAATCAATGAATTTAGTCCGAAATAATATGGAAATTAAAAGGTTCAAAAATCCCTTTATAGTGTGTAATTTAGACACATATTTTCCACCACCATTCCAAAGTACCACCATTGCATGTGGATGAAACCATTGGGAACAGCGAGTCAAAAATGTGGCGCATTGATATTCCAGCCAGTGGTTTTGAGTCCGTACTCAGTGCTGTAACACTATTTGTAACATGTTTGATGCAAATTAACATGAACATGCAAATAAAGCTACTTATAACTTACTTTAAAATATTTCTTACTTAAATCTTGAGCATTATTAAACCTAAAGCTGTCATGCCCATTATTCTTGCTTACACAATTTCAAGTTGGTATTAATTTGCATAGTTAATTTCTTTGCCCTTAATCACAGTTGATACTTAATTGAACATTTCCTTATCTCTAACACACACATGCAACGTTTACTTAAATTGAGGTTCACAATTAAGATGTTTGTAGGATATGACATTTAAAAATGTCATAATTATACATGCTTTTGTAAAATTATTATAAACCTTATGTTTTATCCTTATTTGGTGTGAGATTTGCTTGACAATCTGGAACTCTGTAATATCTTTTAAAGTCATCTACTGAGGGAAGTTATTCGGCAAGTCTAATTGCAGGACAAGTATCAATTTGATTATTTTCTTCTTTATGATACTTGTAGTCACTAGTGACTACCAATACTCGTCATACAGGTATAAGAGCATCTTCAAATTGTTTAATCAGTGTAGCATACTTGGATGCTTTATATATTCTTAAATCAACTCTTATTCCACTGGGCTGGCCCAGTGCGGATTGGTGAACTCCACACACATTTGAGAACATTATGTAGAACTCACAGGCATGCAGGTTTTCTTACAATGTTTTCCTTAACCAGTGCAAATGATATTTTAATTACTTAAAACACACACTGCAGATGACCTCCATTCTCACAGGAGAGAATGAGGACTATTAAATGATTGTGATATTTACTAAGACCAATGGATTATATGCTCCAAGGCCCTCTATTTCTTGACATGAAACCCTAATCTTAACTAATGTTATAAATGAGAAAGTGTGTCTGTATTTTTGTCTTTTTGGTCCTACTTGATTTTGGATAAAGAGTTAGTTGAAAGGAAGGAGAGTAACATAGTGTATTTTTTATTTGAGGAAAACGACTGGTTCCCACAGGATTTGCGAAATTAGTAATAAAAGCTGACAAGGAACGCGGGCAACAGCTAGTCCTCTGTAATTTTTAGCTAAACCTGGGAATCGAAAACATGCCCTTTAGACCAGCAGGCGAACACATCAAAGACTAAAACCAACTAGACCAAAGAGGAAAACGTTAATTAGGTAGGTACATATCACTAATATTGTTAGGCGTAGTGTGGCGGTAGCCTTAGAGAAACCACCACTTCCGTACGAATGCCCTTCACGCCCAGTTCACACTATGTGCCCACTAGGTACTATTATTATGTATGGACTGTTAGGACCATGGACTGTATGGACTTGGTACATTTCATTTGTGCATTAAAGTGGTTTTCAGTGTCTGATGTAGTCTTATAACAATACTGCTTGCATACTAGCAAATCTTTAAATTCCACTGCAAGTTAGCCCATGACTGCAATCTCATCTAATGGTAAGTGACTATGTAGACTACGATGGTAGCAGGGTGAATTGTTAGGTTAGGTTATTTCAAATTCAAATTCAACAATATCACAGGCACTTATGAAGCGTTCATACATTTAACATGTTAACACTAATGTTAGGTGATAGTGATAACTGCATTCGTTAACTTAAAACCAAAGCTACGGGGGTTCCAAACGCGCCCTGGTTTGAAAGCCCACGAAAAACTTAGCCAGTTTTTTTTTTGTTATCACCATAACTTATTACCCTTACCTCTAATCGGTCTCCACGAGACATACCGTAGTAGTAACTAGCAATGGCATGTTAGCCTTCCACAATACAAATGTAAAGGTACTTGCGCGGTTTTTCGGAATGCACGCCTTCAGGAGCTTGAGTATCTCCCAGCCAATTACATATAGTATGATATAATTTATGGCACTTTGTGTTACAGGTTTATCGGACCGTTCATGGTTTTCACGCAATGATACCCATATAGATCGCTCGCATAAACTTTTTTGGTGGTTGTGGGTACGATGTATATGGTATGATTAAATAAATGATCGTTCAATGCGATTTTTGATGTACCCTAGGATAAATGACCCAGAAGATGCACTTACCTTCATTTAGATTCTCGATAAGCCTCTACGTTTTGGATCCATTTGAGAACATTATGGAGAACTCTCAGGCGTGCAGGTTTCCTCACGATGTTTCCTTTCACAGTTGAAGCAAGTGTTAATTTAATTGCTTAAAACGCACATAACTCAAAGTTAGTGGTACGTGCTGGTATTCGAACTCGGCAATGAAGCAGAGATCCTAACCAGTAGGCTATCACCGCTTCGTAACTAAATCAATGTTTTGATGTGGCATTCAATTTAGTTGTAGTTCTAAAAAAATTATAAGTGTTTAGTACCACTAAACCTTAGATGAGGGGTTTGCTGTCCGCTGAGGAGTTCTGTTCTCTATCTCCAACCACATTCATCAGATCTACACAGATCTAATATTAGTAGGATGTTTACATAATTGTAAGGGGATGGTGATAACTTCGTTCGCAAACTTAAACCTAAAGCTACGAGGGTTCCAAACGCGCCCTGGTCTAAAAAGAGCCCACAACAAACGTAGCCGGGTAATTTTTTTTTTGTTATCGCTCGTTTTGTTATCTCATAGTAGCTTACTGGCTAGAAGCAACCCGTAATAATTTGGATGTGAGAAGTGACGCTTATTGTTTTTTTCTAATTTAGTCAACTTGCTAAAATCCTTAGGTCTGTAGTTCACGCAGTCTCACCTCACGCGAATACCGCGATGTATGAAATCTGACACTCGCTGAACGGCGCAGGGCGTTTTAGTGCTAATATTTGCTCGCCATTTTGTGTACCCAGCAGCTAAGTTGTTACGTATTACCGCGGTTTTACCCGCGTTAATTGTGGCACGTAGCAAAGTGAAAACTTTTGTCATTCAATCACTTGTACATTTATTATATATATAATTATGAAAAGAAAATTTTGGGAGAATTTTGAGCATCCTTAAAGTGTAAAAAAAGAATGGATTTTTTTAATGCTATCCTTTTGAAGGACTTAAACGGAGGAAGAAGTATTGCATGAAACTTTCAAGTCTCAAGTCACTTTGAAATTTATATCCATGAAAACTTGGAATATAGAATTAAAAGTAAAAAAAAAACATGTGCTTTGACCACCGTTCGAGTCCATGTAGGACTGCAGTGTATTGATAATGCAGTCGTATTTATATCGAAATACCCACAAACTCAAAGTCATGAACTTTGGCTGTTAATCAAATATAATTTTAACTGTTCCTTGAAAAATATTTTTTAATTAAATATTTGCCAATATAAATTTATAGTTATCAGAAGCTTTATAAATGGACCCACTTTATAAAATTACTGTAACAGCTTATTACTTTTGAATGGAGGCTTATCAATACGAGCTTAAGAAGACAGCAATCTCCAAATCGATATTTCACACGAAGTCACTCATCGGATGATACGGAACTCCTCATTACTTCTTATATCAGAACCAGAGTTAGTGTAAAACTCAACGAGTCGCAAAGCTAAAGTGGCATTAGATGGAGCACATAGCTCGGGGACCGGACTTCCGAGCCCCGAGGTGCTAGAATGGCGACCTCACACAAAAAAAGCGGCGAGTCCTTGACGAGGTGGACAGATAAAACCAAACGAATTGTAGAGAGTGGCTGGACCCAAGCGGCATAAGACCCCGTGGTATTTGCAGCTCCTTACAGAAGACAGTCAATACTAATGTTGCAAATGTGTAAGTTCATTTTTTTAGCTAAACATATGCAAAGATTTATTAAAAGATTTTGACGAAATTTGTCGTACAAACAGATTTATTACACTTTCTACCACCCGTGAGATTTTAAAAGTACACAGATTGATTTGCGGATAACAGCTAATTCCAAATATATTTAGGCGTAATTTAGTGTCCAGACCTGATTTACAGACTAATGAAACACTTTTGAGAAAACAAGCAGCGTTTGATCGCATTCAAAACTGAAAGCGAACAACGCAAATCGAATCGCGAAGCGCTCGTGATTCCGCAGTTAACTTTAATGCACTGACAGCCTTTGTTGTTTGCGCCGTTAAACGTTCGCGAACACGTCAGTTTACATCGCTAACTGACTCACGTGCGTTGTCGACAATGTTGATGATATCTGCTGGCCGCACATTAGCTTGCTACTAGAGCTATACTACGGCCAATTTATCCGCGGACCAATTGTAAACAAACAATTGACAGGTTGTTCGCCTAGTGAAGGGGTAAGCAACCTTTTAGTCTTGCGTAAATTATAAAATATTATATAATTCAATTCTTATGTAAAATTTAAAAACAAATATGTTGATTACCCCTCAAGTACTGAAATAACCTACCCTAAACTAATCTAAAAATATGTTAACGATCTGCCATTTGTTTGGTCGCACTTTAAGTTCTCAGCGGGTTTGATAGGCCTAAAATCAGCGATCGAAAAAACATGGTTTTCCAACAAATTGACATACGAAATGGCACCATTGACACGCACCATGAATTGAATCGCAAAAAAGATGATTTCTTCTACTGTATGTCATGCATCAAGGGACGAGCTGTGGTTGGCCGGCAGTTGATTTAGCTAGAACTAAACGCATGCGGGACACACTTCATAAGCCACTACCACAAAAAAAAATGTTTTTGTTTTTTTTTATATACTACGACAATACACACACAATACAATTGCTTCTATGTCTTTTCGTTTGCTGCCTTAAATCCGAATTAAAATTTAATAAATGATATAGTGAGATGGTGGTAACAGAAAACCCCAGATAATTTTGTTGGGCGCGTTTGGAACCCTCCTAGCTTTAGTGTTAAGCTAACGAATGTAGTTATCACCATCACTAAACATTAGTGTTAACATATTGTATTGTATGTACGCTTCATAAGTGACAGGTCTACATGGATAAAACATATTTAGATTAGAATTTTGAGCTATGTATATTATAACTTACATCTTGGTGATGGCCCTAGGATTCATTTCCCGGTAAATCTATCTTCAATTTTAAAATATGTTATATATATATATATATATATACATCTGTTCCTCATCAATAAGAAGTCAGTACGAACATAGGAGCAAATAATTTATTTCGGACAGCTTTCGCTCCCCGCTATTTTACAAACTTTTTATAATATGGTCTTTAAAGCGCACGAGCCCCCATCGGAGCACTATGATGGGTTTAATCTTTAAACCTTTCCCTTCATTGAATGTAGAACACAGGCGATCTTCCTGTGGTATTAAAATAAAGATATGTAAAGATCATTATTTGGTAACTAGGTTATGAAAAACGTCGTAACTCTTTATAATACCGATGACTTAGAATGCGAGATGAAGGTAAAAGTTTTATGGCGACACCGCAAGCTTGCCGAGTCAGCCCGAATGTTCACAATAAACATCTAAAACGTAATAAAAATGCGTATTAAACGTGTTTCCGACATGATTTCCTGAGTTTTATTAAAAACAAAACTCCCGAACATGTGCATGGCCAGCGAGCGTTAACTTCCTCTCGTTAAAGTCAGTGCCACCCTAACTAGGTAATATTGTAAATGCGAAAGTATCTTTGTTTTTACTGCCCTTTCTTCGCGCCCTAACTAGCCTTCTAATATATTTGATTTATGGCATAGAGTTAGTTGTAAGGACGGACTAAGAAAGGCTACTTTTAATTTGGAAAAAATATCAAATTTGTGGTTTACAGGAACATTCGTAATTTTAACTTAACATACGTAACAGAGCACTGACGAGCTCACAATTTTTTTCATACGTATATGGGTATGGCAGCTTCTGTACTGATCATGACATTTTTTTTTTAAAGACGTAGCTTTCTGGAGTCTATATAATATTATATTTCTGCGTAAGTTCCGAGTTGACATTACGTAGGTATCTGCTAGCGTATCTATATTTTAGGGTCTCCTAAAATATAGATACGCTAGCAGGTAAACTAGGCTGCCTACACCGTCGTAAATGATTTTGAATAAATCTAAGATTTGGAGCTAGTTAGGAAGTTGGCCGTAGTTTGAAGAGGTGGCGCTTAATGAATTGAACATTCGCGTCATTCAAATGTTCGGAGCATTATAAGACCAAAGTTTGCACAAACGTGCACAAAATCTATAATCGTACCCGCCGTAATCTATACATCATTTACTGATTGTACGCTCTTGATCTATGTTTATATCTCTGTAACGAATTTTGTCTTTGGTTTACAATAAAAGTGTATTCATTCATTCATACTGACTCCTCTTCCTGGCCTTTGCCGCAGAAGTAGCTCAGAACTAATGTGAACGTCTGGAGTTCAGTCAAACATCAGTTAAGTCAGTGGACGGTAAGACCCAGCAGCCACTTGGGCACACGTCCATTCTTTCTTATTTTGTAAGCCGCCTGAATGCTGCCTCGAGTGCAGCAACAAGAAACCGTTTTATAGGATCGCTGGATATTCAAAAAGTAGAATCTGTAGATTCCAGTGACCAAAACCATAAGCTTACGCAACAAAGACATGCCGCGTTATGGAGAGTAGTCCAATTGAGGAGTTTAAATCAACAAAAGAGCTGACGCTATAACTGTTTAGTTCGACCACTATTGCCATTCGACAGTTAAGAGACTGTTGGAGCAGTAACAGTATGTGAATTATTCACTGCTCTAGATTTTTTTTATTGTTACAATATACGGGCCAATCCTTCAACCTGAGGCGCAGGTGTGCAGCCTTATTTGCCTGTAAATACACCGAAACACAGACTTTGGGTCTAGTGGTAGTTTGTGTCGGTGGCTGGATACCACCCTAACGATAAAGACAAGGGGATTTAGCGTCCGGCCCGATGCCGCGTAGAAATCGATTAGGGGTTTGATATAACAGTCGCACTTCCAGTGTAGCAGGTTAGCACGTTAACGTTACCTTAGACTGCATCATCAATTATCACTAGGTAAGGTTGCAGACAGTGGAATACAAAAAAAAAAGGCTTTGCAAAATTCCCGACAGCGCGACAAGCAGGAGCTGAATGTAATTAATAATAATAACAGCAGCAGAGTAGTTTCAAGCCATGGTCTGTGACAGTTATATATCGGGAGCGATGGTTATATTTAATAATTTTCATATACATTGGATTCTAGCCAAGGACGTTCGTATTAACGTTTTTTAGCGAACCGTCACCGCTGAATCAAGTATATTATATATAGGTACCTAGGTCGCGGTCTAATCGACCTATCTTTGAAGATTTAATATTTATTTTTCACAACATTGGTAAGTGGTAATTGGTAATTATTAAATACAATTCATATTTAAGATGTGACTTTGAGAGTAGGTGATCCATTTAATAGTTTTCTGAATACCTTCAGTTTTAAGATATTGTTTCATAATTGTCGAAAGAGGTGATGCAGATGATTATAAACCGAAATCCTCCTGCTTCTGATTTATGTTAGCCGTGTAGTGTTTACAATAGTGACCAGAGAAAATTCAGAAGGTATTAATTCCTTAAATATAACTGCCGGGGTCTTATACACGGTTACAGTTGCGCCAGGGAGATGTCAAAAACGACATGGTTGTGGTAATCAAAAACATTACTATAAGTTCTCACTGTGCGTCTTATCCAAAGTTAATTAGAATAGGTGTAAGATGTTTAAACACATGCACAAATTTTACGTTCATTCATATTTTGTTGCGTAATATATCTTTTGTACGCCATTTTTTTCGTTACCGGTAAACTATTTTTTTTGTACTCTCACTTTTCATATTCTGGAGGTAATTACATTAAAAAACTACTTAAATAGATTTGAATAAGTACCATTTACAAGTTTTTATAACTACTTATGCTAATGTCAGGTCTATTGTATTCTTCTTAACGAATTAAGCTGTTTTGAAACGTTTTTTGTCAAGTACTTTGTATTACCGGAATTTGAAAAGTGAGATTTTTGTTTAATTACTATAAAATAATTTTAGTAAATTAAATATCTCATGCTTTAACGTTGAATTGAAACATCGTGAGGAAACCTTCATGACCGAGAGTTCTCCATAATGTTCTCAAAGGTGAGTGGAGTCCACCAATCCTCACTGGGCGGGCCAGCGTGGTGAACTACGGCCCTAACACCTTCTCATTGTGCGAGGAGACTCGCGACCTGTATTGGGCCGGTAATGGGTTGTTATGATGATGATGGAATTAAATGGAATCCAGAAGTGAAAAATGGAAGCTCACAATATGAATGCAATTCATTTTCACCATCGTTGCCAACCAGTGGACTTTTGAAGGGAGTTCCAGGTCTAAAGGGAGAAGGTCACTGCTCCCATCCCACTAGAAATTAAAAAAAACTTACCAATGTCTGGTAGCAAACATTATGCTAGTATTGGATATCATCATCATCATCATCATCTCAACCAATGGACGTCCACTGCTGGACATAGGTCTTTTGTAGGGAGTTCCACAATGCACGGTCCTGGGCCGCTTGCCTCCAACGGCTCCCAGCTACTCGCCTGATGTCATCTGTCCACCTCGTTTGGGGCCGACCTACGCTGCGTTTACCGGTGCGGGGTCGCCATTCCAGCACCTTAAGACCCCAACGTCCATCGGTTCTCCGAGCTATGTGCCCCGCCCATTGCCACTTCAGCTTCGCAACTCGCTGAGCTATGTCGGTAACTCTAGTTCTTCTACGGATCTCCTCATTTCTGATTTGATCACGTAGAGATACTCCTAACATAGCTCTCTCCATCGCCCGCTGAGTGACTCTGAGCCTTCTTATGAGGCCCATAGTTAGCGACCATGTCTCTGATCCGTAAGTCATCACTGGCAACACGCACTGTTCGAAGACTTTAGTCTTCAGGCACTGGGGGATTTTGGATGAGAAGATGTCACGAAGTTTCCCGAACGCTGCCCATCCGAGTTGGATTCGGCGGTTTACCTCTTTCTCGAAATTGGACCTACCTAACTGGATCGTGTGTCCTAGGTATATATACTCGTCTACAATTTCGAGTGCAGAGCTCCCAATAATTATTGGGTGGAGCGGAACATGAGCGTTGGACATAATTTTCGTCTTGCTCATGTTCATACGAAGGCCCACCTGTTGAGAAACTTTGCTGAGGTCATTAAGCATCGCATTAAGGTCTTCCAGAGTCTCTGCCATTATGACTACATCGTCGGCAAACCGAAGTTGAGTGATGTACTCGCCGTTAATGTTGATGCCAAGCCCGTTCCAATCCAGAAGCTTAAAAACGTCCTCCAACGCAGCGGTAAACAGCTTCGGGGAGATAACATCTCCCTGTCGCACTCCTCGCTGCAGTTGGATCGGTTTCGTAGTCTGGTCCTGTATACGGACTGACATAGTGGCGTTTTTGTACAAACACTTCAAAACTTCGATGTACCGGTAGTCAATTCGGCATCTCTGGAGTGACCTTAACACAGCCCAGGTTTCCACCGAATCAAAGGCTTTCTCATAGTCCACAAACGCTAAGCAAAGTGGCCGGTTATACTCTTGAGTCTTCTGTATAACTTGCCGCAGCGTATGTATGTGGTCTATGGTACTAAAGCCCTTTCGGAAACCGGCTTGTTCGGGAGGCTGGAAGTCGTCGAACCTATTCGCGAGACGATTCGTAATGACTCTCGAGAACAACTTGTAGACATGGCTCAACAACGAGATAGGTCTGTAGTTCTTCAGCAAGGTATTATCACCTTTTTTTAAGAACAGAACCACCACGCTCCTGTGCCATGCCTGGAGCGGGTGGAAAACCGATACTTAAAGTCCTTCAGCGGTTGTTCAATTCCGTCATTCATCAAGGCACAACGCCAGAGGTATTGGATATAGCGATATAATATTAACTTGATACATCTCTTTCGTAACTTACCAAGTTCACCAAAGCGTTGCGTCACGACATATTGCGTGCTTATTTTTACTTTTGATATCTTCACTTGCAGTTTGATTTACAAGGTTTCCGGTTCGTGATAAGCGCTCACTTAACTCCTAAGAAAGAGTGAAGTCATCCATAGGGTCTTTTGTAACACGTATAAAATGCATAGATAAGTGTTGTATGGCCTAGTTGCGAATCACAAATGGAAATTCTTTAGAATAGAATACAAATAAATAATATTTATTTTAATTCAAGTACTTTAAATATCACTTAATAGTAATGCCATATGGAGCGGAGACGTGGACACTGGCAGTCGACCTGATCCACAAATTTAAAGTCGCGCAACGCGCTGTGGAGCGAGCTATGTTGGGAGTCTCTCTTCAGGATAAAATTCGCAACGACGAAATCCGTAGGAGAACCAAGCTTAAAAGATAAGCATGTTGAAGTGGCAGTGGGCTGGTCATGTCTGTCGTTGGGGCAGACGTGTTCTATAGTGGAGACCACATATCGGTACGCGCAGTGTGGGACGACCTCAAGGACTGGACAGATGACCTTAAAAAGGTGTCTGGAAGCGGCTGTATGAGAAAGGAATAACTTGCTTTAAACGGTGTAGGAAAGCATCGTCAGGAAATCTGCATACCTAAGGGATCTCAATAATGTCCTCAATGGCGTGAGTGCTGGAGATGCGTGCCGGGGATCGAACTTGTTTTTCCCGAAAAGGAGGCCGAAACCCTAACCACTATGCTATCACATACGACGGTACAATAGAAACTACGCCGTAAATCATAACAGTCCCGTATATTTTCTCGAGTTCCACATAACTTTAACACTTTACAGTTTAGTCCAAGTTCGTAATTAGTTGCAGTTGTTAAATTTTATTGCGAACGCGTTCATAATTCGCGCGCACACTTGTCTGCATCCCTAGCATGAGGGCACTTCTGCACTTGTCGCAAACATTGATACATATCGAGTCGGAACAGAAAAATCCTATTATAATGTGAAGGATTACTTAAAGGACAAAAAAGCTTGGGTGTGAATTGCTGTGAGATGGTTATAACAAAAAAAATACCCGGCTAAGTATGTTGTTGGCTCTTATTAGACCAGGGCGCGTTTGAAACCCTGGCAGCTTCAGGTTTCAGATGGCGAACGAAGTTATCACCATCCCTTTACAATTATGTACACATATATGTATGAACGCTTCATAAGTGCCTGTGATAGGCCTACATGAATGAAGAATTTTTTAAATTTGAATTTGAATTTTGTCCACTAACTAGCACCAAAATACCTCATCTTCGAACTCAAAATACCTCGTTATCCGTAGTTGAACTTCTAAACACGCGACAATCGAGGCAATTATAAGAGCTCTCTAGTACTGTTAATTACACCAATCTCTAAATTGACTTCAGTCTAAAAGACCTGTCGGCTTAAAGATTTGTGCACAAAACGATTTAGCGTAAATTGTTGTAGCGATTGCCTCTAGTCCTTCAAGAATGCTGTAGCATCAACGAACTGTAGCATTGTATGAACTCTTATTCTAAAACTACGTGCTCTAGATGGGTACACAGCCAATATACTAAAATTATCCCACTTCACTTGAGTATTTCAGTCTTCAAGTAAAATGGAAATTCTTTACTAGTCTTTATTCCAGAAGCTTTTGAAGTATGGACGATTTTAAGCTTTGAAACGAAAAAGATAAGGTTTTATACACTCGGAGATTACGCTAAAATACCATGAGCGCTATCGAGATATGAAAACTCACCATAAGGGTACTGGACGCGATGTTTTTAGAACAATACAGCTTTATACAAATCATAGTGCCGCGGCCCGCGAGTCTTGAAACGTGACGCTCGTAAAGCGTTTAACGCTCGGACCATCCTGTTGGACATCTGTTATTTCAACAGACGTCCAACAGGGAGGTATGATATATAAAAAAAACTTTATTGACAAAAAAAAACACAGTCTTATTCTGCTTTGTCGTTATTGGTTAGTGAAGGGGGTTTATATTTCATAGAAGTAATAAAAGCACACTGCATCGCTCAAGTTAAACGGTAAAATATTTATCGTGTTTCGATAAAATTACGCTAGTCACATACCCAGCAAATAAATATCTCATATCTCGAAACGGTACATAATACCGCATAATATTAATTATATCCTTGACCCTTATCGCCTTAATCGTAAGAGCTATAATACGATGGAATATTTGTATGCTCGTGCCAAACCGGTCTCGAACCCACTGATCTTACGCAAGCCATATCTATTTAATGCGATCGATTTATTGGTGGACGATATTATTGTGATTGGACCTAGATTTTTATGCTCACTACACATCGTCACATTTCTAGTTAATAAATGGATTTATTACTTATTTGGTTTGCGATATTTAGTTACTTAGGTTATTTAACTGGTAATTAATCTGTTTTATTTTCGTCAAGCATTTTTATCGTTACGTTATCGTTATAGGACGTTTCTATAAGCTTACGTTTAATACAAACTTTGAACTTTTTCAGAGACATCTCCTAGATTTCAACTGATAGGTTATATTGTAAAACTTTATACAATTTCCTTTAAATGATTATTTATTTGATGTAGTATAATATATTGCACTTTATTGCATAAAGTAGTCTACATTACTCTTCGGCCTTTCAACTAACTCTATGCCAAAACTCATGATGACTTAGGGCGTGAAGAAAGGACAAACAAACACATTTTCGCATTTATAATATAAGTTTAGCTACAAAGCTCATCTGACCTCGCTCATGCAAATATTTGGACCATTGTAAACGAGAGCTTGGCAGATTGACTGATTACTTCGTTTAGTTTAAAACTCTAGGTCACTCGCAAGTCATAAATGTAATTTCTGTTTGAGCTTCCCCATTATGTGGAATAGTTAATACAGGTATTTAACAGTTTGTAAGGTCAGATTAATTGACAATTCCATTAGGCATGATTAGGTGCACTGCAAGCATAGTGTACATTAGGAATTTCATAGCATCCACGACTTATACGACGATGCTGTATGATATTCTTTCACTCTGTGTCAAAAGTGTAATATATAATAACTAGGTAACTTAGGTTAAAAGATGGATATATGATGTCGTGGCATCGATCACTAATGTCGTGGACTCTTTTATGTACATTTTAAAGGAGAAGGATTCCGTCATAAATTATTTTTATGTAACATACATATTATTATTTATATGCCTTTCAAGACAAATCGTGACAGATTCGCTAGTATCAGCTAGATATCTGCACGGCCCTGTTTCCAGTATGTTACCAAATCGCGACAGCATTTATATGCGACACGGATTTGATGTTTCTTTTACACAATTTCGCGTCGAATGTGTTTGAGATCATTGGCAATCTTATTGCCAGCTGCTTCTTCTCGCAGCGCTATATGTTGAACTGAATGATTCAAACGTATATATATCCCTATCCCTACTAATACTATAAATGTGAATGTAAGTTTGTTTGTTACGACGCTTTCACGCAAAAACTTCTTAACTGATCCTCATGAAACTTTGTACACATATTCTTGGAAGTGTTAGAAGTAATGTAGGATACTTTTTATCCCGACATTAAGCTCGGTTCCTTTGGGAGAGGGGATGAAAGTTTTTGACGATTTTACACCATAACTCCGACAAATTATAACCGATTTAAATAATTATTTTTGTACTATAGAGGCTATAATTTTGCCCAAACTTTGTGTAGATATGAATGTGGTTTGAGATAGATGACAGAACTCCTCAGCGGACAGCAGCAAACCCCTCATTTAAGGCTTAGCGATACTGAATGCTTTAATTTTTTTTTAGAACTACAACTAAATTGAACGCCACATCAAAATCAAAATCAAACGCAGACGAAGTCGCGGGCGACAGCTAGTATCGTTATATATATATAACACTTTTTCTAGTGTAACATGTTTTGAGTAGTAGTACAGCTTTCTTCGACAGCTCTCGTCAGGGGAAGTACTGCCGTCATGTTTATTTCTGCCGCTAATCAGCATCGCTGTGGTCTTAAATGCGTGGTTGCCGGTTTAATAACAGGCACAATGGCCTACGGCTCTGGACTCAGTGCGGCACGTTTCGGGGCGCGTTTCTTATTCATGCCCTGCGAAGTGTTTTACTGTTTATAGGCAGATGGCTTTCGACTTAGCATGAGGCCACCAGCTTGGTACTTCAATTAATACTTAAAAAGCACTAATAATATAACCAATTTTCCATCGGTAATCTCTTAATACTGGACACAGCTTTCCTTCATAGATCAAAGCATCATGATTTTATATGGCACTTTAGTGACAATAATCGGGACCGAAGGGTTTATGCCTTTTTTGCCATAATGCGTAAAAAAGCAACCTCTCTCCTACAGCGTTTACGTACCGGCGACAACGGCATTCTAAAGGTATTTGCTGCCAGATTCGAGTGCCCTATACTGTGCCACTGTGTGAGAGTAGCAATCGGGCGAGTGTAAAGTTGTTTTTTTTTTTTTATTATTTAAACTAATCAATACTAACTTAGTGGTTAAGGAAAAATTGTTACTAATATACTAACAATCTATGGATGGAAACGTCTGAATTAAATGATTATTATTATGCGTTTTCTGGACTGAAAATGTCTGTGCCGCCCTGGTACTGAGAATTACCGACTCTGGATTTGAAACTAGGTTCTCGTCATATTTTAGTTCATCGCTTATCATTGTGAGAGCGGTGATAGAAAGCGTAGGACTTCGAGTTCACTTTCGATGGGCCGTGTTCGAATCCCAGCACATACCTCTAACTTTTCTGAGTTATTTGCGTTTAAATCAATTATAATATTACTTGATTAAATGGTGAAGAAATCGTCGTGAGGAAATGGTCTCAAAGGTGTGTGGAGACCCGTGCTTTGCAGTGGGCGGGTACTTAATGGGTTGATGATGATGAAGATGATAACCGCAAACCTTCCATTCTATGTTCCCTAGATGAATGCTTTGCAGTTATGTCATATGCGGTGGTGCTACCCCCGCCCCTTTACCAAGTCTACATATTATATCTGCATCCCAAAGTTCAAGGGTTACAAAAAATCTAACAGAAGCGTCTTTCGAGAAAACTCAGTAAACAATTTCAGCCAATGTAAGTGTACCTGACATACTTCCACGAAACCCTTTAATTTGTGCGAGAATTTACTTTGAAGTGCACAGTTAAGGTTTCACTGATGATGCAGCAGGTGCGATGTAAACGTTTTTATTTGACAACTTATGGTTACAATGTCCACACTCGTCTTATCACAGGTACTTTGCGTTACGCTTGTTGGGTCAAATCAAATGCGTGTCTTTCCCAATACTCGTAGAGGTGTTTTTTGTGACAGAGCTCCTCCAGGGAACTACTGCCACCGTGCTTTTTCAGTATTGCTGTGTTTCGGTCTGAAGGGTGGGGGGAAGGAAGGGGAAGGTACGTCTCTCTCACGTTGATGGACACAGGGCGGCATGTTGTGGGACGTGTTCCTAGCATGATGACCTCTGTGAAGT
Organism: Pararge aegeria; assembly: GCF_905163445.1. Classification (NCBI taxonomy): domain Eukaryota; kingdom Metazoa; phylum Arthropoda; class Insecta; order Lepidoptera; family Nymphalidae; genus Pararge; species Pararge aegeria. The sequence goes on along the minus strand of NC_053204.1, from coordinate 993,209 downwards.
GTTGCTCTGTTATAGGCGATGATTTTCCACTTATCATCTGGTGAGCCATCTGCTTGGTCCGTCCGTCCGTCCGTTTGGTCGTTGCTTCAAAAAAACTTGAATTAAACTCCAATGTGTTCAACTCATAAGAATGTGTCTGATCTTTAAATGTATGCTCAAATAAGATCACAGCCATGCGCCTTTACGAATCTGGTATGAGGGCAAAAAAGTTAATAATTATTATTAAAAGCCCTAAGAAGGCGTAAACAGCTAGGCTGCTTAGAGTATAAACAATTATTAAGAAAGCCGTTACACACTGAACGCGTTACCGCAGCGGCTGATCAGGACCTGCACTAAACGCGTGAATAGCGACGTGATGTTTGCTGAAAATAACTAAAATAATATCATCTTATCTCAGCACATAATCTTTTCTTTGTAGCAATATTAACTAGACCTATGTTGGTTCCCAGCGGCGTGCATAGAGGGTATCCACAGGGTATGCATATGAGATAAAATTAAGAAAATCTCCAATACGACTTAAAAAAAACTTAAGGGTATGCTTTTTATAACTCTTACAAAGCATATTTTTAAGTTTTTTTAATTCGTACTGGACATTATGTTCATTTTATATTATCTGACCGCTTGGTGCACGCCCTTTGCACGCCACTGTTAGTTCCTATCACTAATCCTTAAAAAACCACTTTCACCCCCTAGCGCTAACAAGACTTAATTGAACAAATTGTTTTTTGTGACTAAATTATAATGGTTATAGATATTATAGGATTTTTTGTCGATTTTTACGAATACTATAAACATGTAGTACATTATTATGTTTAAGAACCTATATATAATCTCAATATTTATGATTAAGATATTTATTTCTATATTAATTATGTAAGTTTAAAATTAATTAATTTAAAAACGGTTTGGTTTTTCACCGACCATCAGTGCAACTTTTTGTTCTCCTTACCTATCGTAGTGGCTTGAAAGAGATCACTGCCAGTTATCAGGCCGCCCTTTCTCACACGGCTTTCTCGAACGCACGCTTGTGATGTGATTTCTATGATTTTTGTTCACCGAAAATTAAGCATCTAACGAATATTTCACTTCAAAAATTAAAGTCTATTCGTTTTTATTAACTTTGTCACTTAGAAGAAGCCGGTAATAGACACACTTGGGTCGTTCGCGGGACGCAATCTTGAATGCCGCGGTTTGGGCTTACCTTTACAGTCCTGGTGCGTTAGCGCGTTCTATGTGTTCCTACCTTTATCTTCGCCAGTTAGAAAATTAAATGGTTTCAACATTTTCGTAATTGAGTCAAGGACGCCGGCTGCCTTTGAAGGTCCGTATTCCGACTGGTTGTTGCGTTTGCCGCTGACCGAATGCACCGCCTGCACGCTTAGCTATGTTAACTTAGCTAGGTTATTTGGTTGAGAGGAATTCCTAAATTCTTGGTCGTTTTTGCAACGTTCTTCAAAGTTTTTTTTTACCAGCTGTTGACCCGTTCTTCGTGCGCGTTTATTACGATTTTTTTTACAATTCATGTAGGACCCGTTAGTTTTCATTGGATAAAAAAGGAGCCTATGTAACTGTCCTTTCAACTCTATGACAAAAGTAAGGTTCATTGGTTGCTAAGTTGCTTTCCTCTATCCTATGAAAGAGAAGGCCTGGGCCAGGGAGTGGGAAATTAATCACAGAATTAAAAACATACAGAAACCGTGTACGCGACTAATATTGAGGCATCAAAAACCACTCCACTTTAGTAGTGTTTCTCGAACAGGAGGTTACTCCATTTTACTGTTGACAGTAATTATTTTACCACTTATTTGCTAAGCGTTTACAATAAAATGAAATGAGAAATTGTTAAATGTTTGTGATCTAGCAAATTTCCGCGGGTTTGAAGTGAGACGTGCGCGGGGCGTTTTCACGTTCTTTGGACACAATTGCACTGCATGCCATAATGACTGAACGAGGGTTCTGTATGTACTTAGTTCTGTGACATTAATATGCCTTTATGTCTAGATTTGGATCAAGCGAAAGGCACTGTTATTAATAAAACAAATATAACACCGGTATACAGTTATGACCTCGCGATTATCACAGTCACCAGCAATATGCATAAGGCGTATGTAGTGCGAACCGAGACGTCGTGGCCGGTTTGTCACGCATCACTTGTTACACGTTGTATAATGTGTGTGTGTGACTGTTACGTTAACACGTACGTCTACGGTAACTAGGTATATATAATGACATTGTTATGTGATGTCAGATGTTTGTGTTGACTAATACGGGGCATGCTCTATGCATATCACCTGTTTAAATCACACTTCATCATCAGCGTCCCAATTGAATGCGTAATAGTAAGAAGCATTAGAAATTTGAGCAGGTACCCACATCTAAGCTATTTCAGTAGTAGTTGAGCTTCTTGTGACAGCTCGTCCGGGAAAGTATAGTATACTAGCTGTTGCCCGCGACTTCGTCTGCGTTTGATTTTGTTTTTTGATGGGGCATTAAATTTGGTTGTAGATCTAAAAAAAATTAAAGTATTCAATAGCAATGAGTTCTGTCCTCTATCTCCAACCACAGTTTGGGCAAAATTAAACACATATTATAACCTCTATAGTACAAAAATAATTATTTAAATTGGTTATAATTTGTCGGAGTTATGGTGTAAAATCGTAGAACACTTTCATCCTCTCTCCCAAAGGAACCGAGCTTAATGTCGGGATAAAAAGTATCCTACATTACTTCTAACACTTCCAAGAATATGTGTACAAAGTTTCATGAGGATCGGTTAAGTAGTTTTTGCGTGAAAGCGTAACAAACAAACTTACATTGACATTTATAATATTAATATAGTAAGTATATTGTTGGAATGCTGTGCTGGTCTAGAGAGCGTGGTTGATGGATAGATGACGGCACGTTGCAGAACGTATGAAGTGTTGCTCTGTGTATAGGCGATGGTTTTCCACTCGCCATCAGGTGGACCACCTGCTTGGTCCTTCAATTGTCACTATAAAAATAGCTTCGAAACTACATGACCGTTTCTACTACTGCGAAGTGGTGTAGTGGAGAGGTTAACATGTTATCACATATTTAGTTATTTATCGCCCTATTGGTCTTCGCCGCTGTTGGTTTATAAGTAGGAGGTCCCGGGTTCGATCTCCGGCAGGGGCAATTTGGGAGTTGGTCTATTAGGGAAGCGTTTTTGCGCTCCGGTGCGATATCGCGTAGAAATTGATTAGGGGTACTATTATTAAAAACGTCCACTTTAACTCTAGCTCTCCTTACGTACTTTAAAAACACATAGCTTCATTAAACGCGTTTCCACGTCCTTGGCTTTGTTAAAGTATGAAAATAAAAGTCCTTATTGGTGGAAAACTGTTCCACCTATCTACAGTTTGCTAGTCCAAACTCTGATTAATAAATACTGATTATTGGGAAAGTAAGTTTAACTAGTCTATTGAACATTGTGAATCCTTGCTAGGTATTTTGTAAAAATCAATCTTAATTTGGTGTTGAAGAAGATGTGTTCTTTATTATACACAAATAAACATGATCCAATCACAGGTGTTTGTCATGTATCTTTAAGAGTATTCCTCGGATATTGGTTAGAAGCAGAATGTAACGACAACCTGGAATACTTCATTCTATCATAATAATTGAAACTAACTTGCAAGTGAGCGTTGGCCATGACTCTTGACGGCGATTACAGTGTGGGACCAAAACGTATGTAGATCGGTTTTGTGAAGAATCTGCATGGGGCTGCATATGTCACGGTTTTATCGGGCAGATCGAGTCTGCATGAAATTTATGACGAAAGCAATCGAGTGGATAATTTGAAACTTAGAAAGATTCAGTGTCGCGTAGACCAGAATATAGTTGTCACCATCCCAGCTCTTGCCGTGATGATGTTAATAGGCAAACCCTCCCGTTGCGAGAGGCCTTTAGTCCAGCAGTGGACTGTTCTAGACTATCGATTGTTACTATAGTCTAAGGTAAGGCTAGTTTAAATTTATAAATATTCACGTTAATAGCCATCCTTAGCTCGGATAATTGCTGATTGTGAAAAAAACTGTCTTAGAACCGTTCCTTAGCAGAAATTCGATGTTCCTGCGACATAAAAAAAAAACAAGAGAAGTATAAAAATACACTTAAAAAGAGAAGAAAAGTACAGATTTGTTAGGCTGCCGGGAATTAAAGCAAATTAAGCTTAAACGTTAATTGTGCTCCCCGGATGCTTCACACGGCGTCTGTCTGTCTGCGACGAATGGTAGCCCGTTTATAATTACGGCCATTAACCAGCACTCGCCGCGCGCTGTCCCCACTTCCAGCTGGCGATACAATAAACAGGTGTTGCGTTTTGTTTGAACAGATGCTGCACCGAATTTTGGTACGGCGGAAGATTGTCATAAATTTAATTGGACAGTTTTGTAGTAGTCTTCAGTTTCCGAAGATTGACGTGGACTCATATTATTGTTATAATTTTGTGACACGCGACGTTCGCGATTCTGAGAGTTAACTACATAGATTTTTTGATTGGCAATTGTGTGTTGCAAACCTGTCATGATGATGTTCCAGATTCGGAGTGAAACGTGTTCGGAGGAGTTTGGAAGATATATTATAAGAGCGGTGATAGCCTAGTGAAATAAGGCTTCGGCTTCCCTAGCGAGTCTGTCCGAGTTCGATTACCGTCACGCTCCTCTTAACTTCTCGAAGTTACATGCGTTTTTAATTTAAGCAATTAAATATCACTCGCTTTAACGGTTTGCTTCACCTTTCATTGTGAAGAAACTTGGGCAGGGCATGTGAAGTCTATGTAATATTAAGAGAATATATATGCTAGACCAAGAAATTATTATGGAATACATCAATCGACTTTTTGCTTTTCGTGATTTAGGAACCTATAATCATTGTTACGAAAGGGTTTTGCGGTAGCCACTCTTGTTGGAGTTGTAACAGCGTTACCGGGAGTGGGTCGAGCGCAAAGCTCGCAAGGAGTTAAGACCCAAGGCTCGTTGGCATCGAGAGAACTTGGAATGATCTCGCAAATTTCAGGCTTACACCAATGTAATAAAATATAAATTAACGTATACAGATTAATTTTGCGGTCCCTCGCGACTTCCTCCGCTTATAAGTCAACCTTAAAAGATAGACATATGCTGTCGTCAACTTTTTTTTTAAACTTTTAAAAGGGGATCAACTTTGTCGTTTATCGAAACTTTAACCGTTTACGTAGGGTAGGGTACGCAGCTGAAGCTCTCAAAATGGAAAAATCACGATTTTAAAACATTCTTCATAGGTGCTGCTATGTTATTATTGTTCTTAGCTTGATAAATGGGCTATCCAACACTGAAAGAATTTTCCAAATCGGACCAGTAGTTTCTGAGATTAACGCCATCGAGTAAACATGAAAACAAACTCAGGTTTATATATTAGTATTTAAGTTAAGTTAAAGCGCAGCGAAATTTAGTTTATTTAGCTTTTGTTCATTGTAAAGATGTTTAATATGACCTTGATCGACGGCTTAACGTGCTGACGAGGCTTGGCACAAAAGTAAGGGCCATATTCGATTACCGTGTTAGCTCGCTAAATAGGCCACACCGTCTTCAGTGGGTCCCTACAATTCAATTTGGTACGTCTGAATTCTAGTAGTTTAGTTGATTCAGGTCTTCACTCTTCAGTAATTGAGCGCTTCCTGCGAAGCTGTCTACTCGTGTAAATCAAGAGACAAAATTTATTTGGTGATGAGACGTATTATGATGATTCACAGATTATAATAATTTTACGTAATATTTTACGTAATTTTAAATGTTTTGCGGTGCGGATGACTATCTAATTGTGACAGATTATATATTACAATAATATATGACACTGAAATGTTTCACGATTCAAGGTAACCTTGAAATTATCCGTCATTTAGGGTTCTGCTATCAAAAATGATATTTCAGTGCGACTTTGTCCTACTGTTACTACTTCATTTATTAGGTATATTATTACAAATAATGATTACTTATGAATAATTGTATTTTCTTTGCGAACAATTATAGCGCTGTAATTGGGGTTAAGCAAGGTGTGTTTGTGTGTGTGTATCCTTATTTAACATTATAATTGTGAATAGTGTTTGTTTGGTGCTCCTTCCTTCACGCCCTAACTTTATTGACATAGCATTAGTTGAAAGGACGGTTGATATTTGGAAGGACCGGACGGACACAACTTTTTATCCCAGGAGAAATATGTAAACCACCATAGGACGAAGAACCCCGCCAACAGCTGGTAAACAAAACATTATTTCAAAAAAGAGTTTTTTTACTTACAGCAGATTGCGACTAGGACGATTCATGAAGAATGCCAGATATGAATAATCAATTCTTAAGCCCAAAACAGCCAAAGGTCACCACACCCCTCATAGGGTAGATAGATTCTTAGGACCAATCATGTCAAAAAAATGGTTGTCAGTGACAAAAACATGAACATGGCAAATAATATTCCGGAAATCTGAATTACCTTCTCTGATAAGATATTGGCCGTGTAAAGCCGTGACACCGTTATGTAAACGCAATTACGATGCTAGATTTAGGATTGCGTTTCGAATGATTCACTAGAGGAGTGTACTGTTAGTGACAGTACGTAAGCATCACTCCCGATCCAGTGATGACTGCATTGCTTTAATTATAATGACGCAACACGCTACGTTCGAAAGGTATACAATATGACATAGACCCATATCAATTTCAATAAATAAATATACTACGACAATACACACATCGCCAACTAGCCCTAAAGTAAGCGTAGCTTGTATTATGAGTACAAAGTTGACTGATGAATATATAAACACCCAGACACCCAGAAAAACATTCATGTTCATCACAAAAACATTTTCCAGCCGTGGGAATCGAACCCACGGCCTTGGATTCGGAAAGCAGGGTCGCTGCCCACTGCGCCAATCGCCCGTCTTAAATTAGGGGTCACTAAATGCTCAAGACAGAACCTTAGTACCTGGTCTTAGTTCGATGTCGGTTTATTTATATGAGCCCTCCTCCTCTTTGCATCGTCAATCTAAGGGCTAAGGGTCATGATCCTTTCCAGGGAATATCTTATCCCTGACGATGTTGCGCCAACTTGACCTGTCCGCGGTATGGTGCAGAGCAATGTGGACAGGTTTACCGAGTGTGGTGCTGATTTGGTCTGCCTATCGAACAGGGCTACTTCCTCTTGGTCTTTTGCCTTCTTCTTTGCCCCTCACCAACAGTTTCTCAAGACTTTCTGGGGTTCGTCGTAGGAAAGTTGTCGATAGCCTGGTGAAAATTTTTAATTGCTTATGATGGACGCGTTGTTTGTTAAAGCCGTCCAAGATATCCTTAATACAGTTATAACTAGTTAGGAGTGAAATACTCACCCACACCAGGGCCAAATTATGACTTTTTACCTAAATATATTCAAATATTTGTGGGTCATAGTAAACCTTGTTTTGATACATATATATAAATGAAAAAAATAAAATAAAATATTAGCATTTTCTTCCAGCACCATATCCCAAAGGCATATATGCGTTTTTGGTCTGCGGATCGGGGAGAGATGTAAGCCTTCTGGTGGGAGGCTTCGGCCGTGGCTGGTTACCGCCATGCGGACAAAAATGGACCGCCAAGCGATTAAGCGTTTAGGGTTTAATATAAGTGCTATACCTCTAAAGGGTCGGCTCGCTACTACTATACTATCTTCGACTGCATCATCACTTGACACCATGTAAGATTGCAGTCAAGAACATGAAGTGGAATAGAAAATATTTAAACGATTTACAAATAATCGCCGCAATAGTTATTTGTGTAACCTTATTCCGTCAACGGTTTTCCCTCATAACAAAGAATTTGGGTAATTAAAGAATAGTTAACCTAAATCATGACTAGGGTTAATCTCATAACATCAGGTCAGGCACTTGCTATATTTATTTATCGCCGGCATGAATAGAAATTGTTTTAAAAGAACTTAAATAACACACAATTATTTTCAAGTTACGATAGACTTGTACATTGATATTTTTAACAGTAGTAAAAAGCTCGTTCGGAAATTATTTATCGTTAGGCATTCGATTTAAGTGATGCATAGGTTTAGTGAAAAGGGACATAAGAGTAGTTAAGTTGGGGACTTCCAAATATGCCGATAGTACATTAACGTGAGCTGATGAGAAAGTGTGTGAAAGGGAGCAATAAATCGATGCCCTACAAATTGTTAATATTGGCCAGCGGTCGGTATTGGTGTCGAAGGAGGTATGTAGGACGTGCATGCATATTATGCTCCACGCGGCTGTTTGTCTGTGGCAGCTATGCATATAAATGAGACGGATTATTTACTCCAATAATTAACACTATCAACATTATTATTTCAGCTAAGCCAGCGATATATATGTTTGGCAAGCTATACCCAGTTATGGTTCGCTCAGATAATTACAGATGATATTACAGTATTTATCATCATATCAACCCATTATCGGCCCACTGCAGGGCACGAGTCTCCCCCCACGGTGAAAAGGGTATGGGCTATATTTGTACTACAAGTTATGTCTCACTACTTTTCCCAAGATCAATACTATATCAGAGAAATAACTGAACAAAGTTGTTGTCAAATAACGCAATGACCAACATAACATCAGCTGTTTACTTCTAAGGCCATACGGGGTTACGGATCACCATGGCAACAGCGAACAATGTTCTAGATGTTTTTAAAACAATAATTCACACACATTGAACATTTGTGAGTACACGCGTTATTAATTAGGATTTCAATTTTCAAGTATGGAGAACAATACGTTTCATACGACATTTGAAATTCTAATCATTTCTCTAATACGAGTATTTGTGATACTTTTTCTGGATAGCGTCCTAGTATACAACTTTAATAAATGTTCGAGCTCAAATCATCGCGAGAGTATGTACATGAGTTTAGAAAGCTAGATATTTGTTGTTTTAGTATTCGAGTGGTTCAGTTGTTATATTATTTCTAGTTTAGGTACTTATTTAAAAATACATGCATGTAAATAAAACTCGTGGTACTTTTTAAGAATTCCAATCGTTAACAATAACTTCTTTATGTAAGGCTTTTAACACTTTATCGACAGTCGATGTTATTGTTTTGTCTACGTCTCGCTTTTTCTGGGTATTTATAGAGTGAAATTCGACGAACCGTTTGAAAGGTTTATCGTCGTCATATTATGTTAATAGAGGTTATTCTGCTACTATGTTGTAATAGGTAGTCAACTATTACCACAGTTTGAGCGGTTGCTTGACATACAATCCTGCATACATTGTTTCCTAAAAATGCAAGAAATACATAATTCGTACACTTTTAAGTCGGTGCCAAACGAAATGTAAAAATAACAAGTGCACTGCGTATACGGTTCCGTTTTACATAAATATTTTCTACAACATTTTCGACTTTTGGTAGAAAATTGATATGACTAGGATTCTCCTAAGATAAGCGTTACTTATTTCGGCCTTGCCGAATTCGTCGTCAGTGAAAATGGGAAAAAGTAAATTTTCCAGAGATTACGGATAGATAGATCTTCAGAAGCGTATACTTATTCTTAATTTTTTTTTTTTTTAACACAATCACCTGCACCTAATTTAACTTCAAGTTCATTACCACCTTTTCAGTACTTACTTAAAAATGCCTTAAGTACCTACGTCATACCAAATCCCGGAGGATTCGCAAATTCCTTCGACGTTGATCATCAAGGAATGCGGGGCAGTTGGTTCGGTCATTACATAAAAACTGGATGCGCTACATGTCTCGCGTGCCTTACCCATGTTTCAATTTAATTGTTACCTTATAAAATTATGCTAATGATGCTGATATGTGTAAAGGGGCGATTGGCTTAATGATTAAGCCCATTCCAGAACTCGTTTAGTGGAAAAAGCCTGAATACAAAGTTATTTGCGTTCATTACGAACTTTTACAAATCCGGTGTAACCGTTTCTTTAGCTGGGATAAATATTACCATGTGTTACTTTCATTTAACTATTATATGCCAAAAATCAAGTAAAGTTGCATAGTTAGGGCGTAAAGTAAGGACCAACAAAAAAATAAACACACGGTAAGGATTTATTACAACATGAACTGTATTATTTATAAATCGATAAAGTTAGGAAAAGTACTAATTGTAATGAGATTGACATTAGCAAATATGTATTTGGCGCCCCCTACGCGGAACTTATTGACATGGTATTCTCCATTACCGAGGAACCGGGAGACTATTTATCCTTCATTCAAATTGTATTTAAAGTATTGCCTTCGAGGAATTCCTAGCATCTATCTACACAATTTTATAATGTTTCCTACTAGATAGCGCTACAGTCGCTATCAGACTGATGTAAAAAAGGGCATATATATTAATTTCTTCATTGACGGTAGGAAAGCCTTAGCTTTATTGGTCAAAGCGGTCTGTTTCGACAAATTATATGCATTTTAAATTTATAAAATTGCTAATTCCTCAAAGTGAAACACTGATAAAAAGTATAAAAGCTATCAACCCTTCCTTTTATTGTATATAAAGTAATGGATAGCATTGCCTTCTAGGAATTCCTAGCATCGTTCAGTAAATCACTCTTGAGTGAATATCAATTTGCATTAACTGTACGTTTAAAGGCTAAACTAAAACTGTGGAAATATAACCACTGGCGACCCATTAGCATGATCTACAGTCGAGACGTATTTTGTTCTCTATGTTAATAGCCTTAGGGCGAAATATCGTTTCGTTTATTACAAGTTGTATATTTAAATAATATACTTTAATATTTAGCCAGAGCCCGAGCGCTCATTCAATGACATCATTGGGTATACTTACGAATTATTCTGATATTAATGTTTGATGTTCACGAAGAACAGGAGAATAAGATTGGGCAAATGATAATAATACCCGGCTTTAAAGGTTTAATTAAACACTTTGTCTAAATGTCTATTTAACTGTGTCGTGGTAACAAACAGAATGTAACGAGGTTTTTTCCCCCGGTATATTTTACAGCTATCGGCCCTTAGGTTGAGCTGCAATCATGTTTTTAATTTTTAGCATTTCCCTGGAACCATCTAGATAGTTATTTATGCAGTTTCTTAACTAATATTTCTTTCTCAAATAACAAAGTTAAATCACACCGTGAAGGTTCATCTTAAAATTAACGTTATTCTCGACAAATAATAAAATTTTGTGGACGTTTTTGAATAAAAGTATTTAAACTGGTATATATAACCATGTTTCAAGTTCTTGACTTTATCTGGGTATTAGATCCATAACATTATAATTATAGTAATGTATTTATTTATTTTAATTCAATCAGTGCGGTTAACACCAATTAAACTAATTAAATACATAGTAGATTAAATTATAAAGATTGAAACAAGAAAAAAAAAATAAAACAAATATAACAAGATCATTAAAATAATTTTACAATAGTTTAATCAAGTGTTCTAATATGTGTGCTAATTAAAGAACAATTATAGAGAAAAAAAAATAGATTGTAATATGCTACTGAATGCAGAAATGCAATCATTAATTTTAACACATGAGGTAACTGTATACAATTGCACTGACAAATAAACCTATTTGAATATGTTACACTCATTAAAAAATAACAATTGTCACCCGCTGGCTATCATCACGATAACCCGATAAACCTGTAACAACAGATACGTCCGCTCGCCGTGACTCATCGCATGGGAATGACAACGGGTTGCGTATTTGGCGGGTTTTTATTTAGTTTCGAGTCCCGCAGTCACCCGTGAAACCGCGAAACACTCCTCACCCCTGTTATAGCATCTTAACAATACAATTTTACACGGTTTTTCTCCAACTGTCAGAATGTATGTCAGATGACACTATAAAGAAGTCAGCCATATCTGTACTTATAAATATGTCTTTTATGTTTACTGGCACATAGAACAGTTGTAGTTTGCACAGCTCGTCCAGAGAAGTATTACCGCCATGCTTATTACTGCCGTAGCATTGCTGTGATTCGGTGTGAAGAGCGTGGTTGCGGTGTTATTACGGGCACATGCGGTTCAATACCCATGTCCCAGGTGGTTGCAACCAAGACGGCATAGAAGGAACTTTGTTGGACGCATTTCTTGCATGCTCCGCCTTCACAGTTGTTGTGCATAACTAGTTACTGACGTCATGGCCAAATTAGAACTTTTTACCTTAATATATCTATACAAGTATTTCAATGTCATAGTAAAAATTTACATCTACTTGGTCCGTCGATTATTAATAAAAAAAAATGTCAATTCAATGGTCGTCTCCAACATCCGGCTGACCAAGTAAGATCTGTATTCTGATCTGCCGTCACCACACTGCAAGAATAAGCCCAAAACAAACTTAGCAGTTACCTGATTCCGAGTATAGTTTCAACGGCCGATTGGCGCAGTGGGCAACGACCCCGCTTTCTGAGTCCAAGGCCGTGGGTTCGATTCCCACAACTGTAAAATGTTTGTGTGATGAACATAAATATTTTAAAGTGTAAAGTTTTTTTACCTGTATAATTCATCAAAAAATATTCATCTGACAACTTAGTACCTATAACACAAGCTACACTTACTTTGGGACTCGATGGCGATGTGTGTGGTGTCGTAGTATATTTATATTTATTATTTATTCTTACCATCATATCTCAATATTTTGACTATGGACATCATATTGTGTGGCCTGACTCGCTCTTCATCAGTAATTTTTAAGTAGCTGCTGCTGTAGACAGCAAGGCCGCTATGCTAACTTATTTTTAGGATTCCGTTCAAGCTGCTGGAAACTTGAAATTAAAAATATTAGTAAATAAAGATGCAAATTTATAACAATTGTTTCTTTTTTTATTGCAAAAGGGACCAAAATGGTGAGTTATTGTTTTTATTTTTCGTTTTAAAGTAAAAATCTGTAACTATAATTTTGGCTTCTGCCCAACAGAAATGGCAAAAAATTTTAAATTTTGAGAGAACATTGTATGAATAAAAAAAAATTAAATTCTACCCCAAAATGGTTTCAAAAGGGGATGAATAAACATATAGAAACAGATAGAAACATAAGTTTGGTATTTCGATTTTTACATGCTCTCAGTTCATAGTATACTCTTCATGGCCAGTAGAGGCAGTGAACCAAATATTTATCCCCCTTTTGTATCCTCTATCAATAAACTACAAGTCCCAGGTGAACCAAAGTACGGCAAAACGGAAAAGGAGAAGTTTACGCCTGCTCATGGCCCGAGAGTGTAAAGAACTGTCATTATCATCATCATATCAACCGATAAGAGTCAACCGAAAGGTCTTTCGTAGGGAGTAATAAAAATTCACGCGCCGTGCCGCTGAGGTCCAGCGGCTACCTGCGACTCACTTGATGTCATCCTTTCACTTCATCTGCCAACACTGCGTTTAGGAGTACGCCGCCCATTGCCACTTCGCGACTCGTTAAGCTATGTCTGAAACTCTGGTTCTTCTACGAATCTCTACATTTCTGATTTGATCGCGTGTCCGAGCCTCTCCATCGCCCGCTGTGTGACTTTGAGCCTTCTTATGAGGCCCATATAGAAATATATAGAATTGAAAGAGAAGATAAATATTTTGTCCTTTCTCCGTCGGGAAATGGTTTCCTGCCTTTACTAACTGTGCTGAGTAAGTCAAAAACTCGCAGCATAGACAGTGCTGCTTATTCTTTACAGCAAACTGTATTGGTAGCCATTACAATGGATCAGCAACACTCAACCTGACAGTGGGATTTCGCGCTCTTTAAGATGCTTTTTTAAGAAATAAAACTACTTATACCTCCATTTAATTTCAAAGTACGGAACCCTCTAAGCGAGTCTGACTCGCACTAGGCCAGTGTTTGACGTAATAGATATCCGCACACATACTGGGCAATGTAATAGTCGTAACCTTACAGGTTATGAAAACATTTGTTTGTTTACCTACTGCCGCTGCAGTGTTACTGAGTTTCTAGTTCGTTGGGTAATTGATTTAATGATTGTTCGCAGGGTCGTTTGGTGGGATCACCACCTGGCTCGTTTTCTCTGGGACAAGTCCTATTTTAGATTTTAAACTTCCTTCCCTTTAAGTGTTACATATGCCAATTATATGGAACAGTGGCGCCACGCCACTGGCAGCAACATGCCGGTGGCGTCGTTTCGTTGTGTGTGGGGACACACTAAAATAGTAGTAAACATCAACAACAGTAATATATGTACATGCATCCCTCGTTGGTGCTCTTTAAAACACCGAATTATACCCAATTGTATGCCTCTAGGGGTTCGAATCTTAAGTCGTGCTAAAAATTGTTTGATATAGTGTTTTTCTCTTAAAGAATTTTCAGTACCAGACCGGAGTTAAAAAATTGCCGGTGCAAACCCCTGTGCCTCGGAAAGCACGTTAAGCCGTCGCGTCGGCCCCGGTTGGTATCACTTCAGTTGTTGTTGTTAATCTCTCAAACCATCAATTATATGAACCTGTTCCAGTAGTGGGACGTTAGTGGGCTGCGGGTGATGATGATATCTATGAAGGCATATCTTTTGATATGGCAGATGTTTCTCTGGATAGACAACGGTAGTTCTAAACGGGCCCTATTCCTAGAAGCCGACATTTATCAAATTATTCTGACTTTATTCTACGTTTATTAAAAAGGCCCTACTTGTTTTATAATACAATGATTAATTAAATTAAATGCCTCCTAACAGTCTTCTCCTGCTAAAACTGGGTTTTAATGTTCGTTTTATAAATAATTAAATTAAAAATTAATTTATTTCAAGTAGCTACAATTTAATTTACATCTTTTGAGTTCTTTCGAAACGTCATGTGTGTCTGTTTTTAGCAGCAGATTCATAGGATCCTACCTAGAAGAACCTGGCAAGACCTTTTCGTAACTTCATTTAATAATCTTACTGCTTGAGGGATAAAATTAGAGTGAAATTAAAATTATATTGCATACTCAGTTGCTTCCAGAATTTGCGTTTCGAAAAAGCGTCCATTGCTGGACATACCTACATATTCCCTGCTTTGTAAAGTAGTTTTGTAGAGAAAGATTGATCGTTATATCGATTATTTATATATTTGATTACGATATGCTATGTTTTTGTTCGAGATTCGTCGAATAAAAACAGATGTCGCTTCAAGGGAAAATCTCGAATAAATACTGGTTTGCAGTTTAAGTTAAGTTTAAGACCTATCTACCTTGTGTTAGATTGGGTATTTTTTTGAATTTATCAAACTCGATATCATTGTACATTAAAACACTATAGATTCTTTGGGCCACTTGCGTCGTACCCATTGGAAAGCGTGCTTGCTCCAGTAAGCTTAGAGCTATACTTAGCACTGATCCCCTTAATGGAGCGCTTTTCTGCTCCGGCACCTCTATAAATGTCAACTAGGTTAGCTTCAATAATAAATTGCCCTTAGAGCGACCTTATTGGCTGGCTGTTAGCCGCGACTTTGCCATTTATATTTTGAGCAACTTGCAAAGTCCCCTTCATCATCACCCATGCCTATTTATATCCCTCTGCTGGCTACAGGCCTCCTCTCATAGAAGAGGGCATTTTATGGATAATTACAACATATCAATGATGATACCCGGGGAGAACTAAGTGTGCTCTCCGAGACACGAGGGTGGAAATTCTATTTATTATTTATATTATTCGGCATCATCATCGTAATCTTATTTACCCACTACCGGCTCACGAAAGGGCTCGGGTCTCCTCCCACAATGAGATGGGTTTAGGCCGTAGTCCACCACGCTGGCCCAGTATGGATTAGTGGACTATATTGTTGGTGGACCAATATTCTGAACACCTAACTATTTTCTGTATTTGTTTTCTTCGCCATTGGTTGCCTGGAAGAAATCGTTATGAAGCGATAAGGCCACCAAACTGGATACGCTGTTTTGTTATACTTTGCTTTTTTATTCACTTTTTGTGGTGTGCAATAAAAGTATATTCATTTATTCATTCTTTATTGACAATATTCTATTAATTGAAGAGTTGAAGTATTGGTAAAAAATATTATCAATATGTATGTTGTCTGTGTGCGGGCAGCGTAAGAGAAAAAAATCGGGATGGTTCTAGTCTCAAAAAATATTGCAATTCAAAACTATAGCGTGAAATAATATGTCAGATATTTAAAAGAATTGTCGTCACCCTATGCTGAGGTCTGAGCCTCAAATTCAGAAGACGCCCTCGACGTTCGCTTGCCGTCGGAAGCTCGCACCACCCTTTGTGACGCTATTACAACTTTATGGTGGTTACCCTACAATCCATCCGAAACAACAATCACTTTAGTCTTGTTGAGAGACTGGGAAAGCGCGAAGTTACCTCCCTGCACGGCTAATATCGGCAAGAGGTATTCCTCCACAGGGAAAGTACAATATTTTTATCTTCTCTCACACTTTTATCCGCTATCCGACCATAGGCTTACGGATGGAAATAATATTAAAAAAATATATCAAACTGAGGTAAACTTGTCCCTTGCTTTAGCAGGTGGATAAGTAAGTTATATCCCTAGTGAGTGATAAAATGTTTGTTTGCTGCCTATGTTTGCCATACTGGTGTCTTGACAGACTTTTTAAGTGAGATATTAATAACAGTATTACTCGAAATCGACTACGAATGTGAATGCGCGAATCCCATACTAAAGGCTCATGTTATTTATATTCGTGGAATAGTATCACGGAGCAAAAACACATGAACATAAATATTCACTTTTACGGCTGCATGTTTTATTGGCGCAACTTCCTTTGCTCTGTGCGTACATTACATCAAGTACGCGCCGCGTAATGAGAGTATTTGAAACGAAATTCTTAACAGTTCAACATCTCCCTCAACTAAAATGTTACCCAGTTGCCAGTTATATTAAACCTTTATCGGTTTCTACGCGAATTCGACTTCGGAACGTTAAATCGCTTGGCGGCAAGTCTGTGTCGGTAGGGTTGTAACCAGCCACGGTCAAAGCCTCAAGCCAGACCAGACCAGAGATAATACAGAAATTATAAATTCCCAAATTGCCCCTACCGGGTATAGAGCCCGGGACCACACCGCTGCGTCAGCTCGTCTTGGCGTCGCTAATAGAAACCCTCGAAGACATTGTGTGATATTGAATTTGAGGGCACCGCGCGTCTGTCGCCGAGATATAACCGCTCATGAAGGAGCAGCCTCAAATAAAGTAGGCATATTAAATGTTTGGATAATAACGAAAATACCACATATTCTATACTGAAAAAATAATAGACTACACCCTAGTTTGTTACATCTTCATTCAAATGGACACTTCGACAAGGAGTGTTTGTATCATCTTTGGAACTACGTTATTAACTTAAAAGTACTGCTTTTTCCGTAAAGTTTTAGTGGATAACCATTGAGTCAAAAATATGGTCAAGTATACTGCATATTTTGTTCGCTGTGAGAGAACTATACAGATGTGAATAGTTTCACTGCTTTCAACCTCATTTAGCAGCACTCACCACCTTAATATTATATGCAAAGACAAAAAGATGCGAATTCATGTGAAAGGTGATACAGTAATTACTCTAAGCAATTTCTTCTTAAGTACCCTAATGTCGGCATTCATAAAAGTGATGGTAATTAATGCTATTTATCGTTAACTTCATTGGCCTGCGAATTCTTTTGTCTATGCATGTAAATGGCTATTGCTTTGCTAATTGCTAACACAATCATGCTAATAATGTTATGTGATGGTGTGATTGTCCTTCTTTGGTGCTAAAATTCAAATATTCTTTATTCATGTAGGCCTATCCCAGGCTTTATTCATATTGGTTTTTGGACAGAGATACAGAGAATCGAAGAGGGAATTCACAATAATTATCGCGGGAGAACAAATTCTCACAGATTGTAACCGGACGAAAAGCGAATAAACTGCAACTTCTTATCATGTAACATTTAAATTGTTAAATGTTACAGATAAGAAGGCGTAACTTGGATATGACTACTACATGAACATTAAACTGATTCTCGGAAATACGCACTCTGCGAGGATAATAATTTACCGTGTGTACTATTAATATATATAGAGCATATAAAACTTATTGTAACGACTAAAACGTCGATTGCAGATTTATTCGCCGCATTAGTCTTAATACAAATGTATCATTATTTACCCCCTGAATAATTAAGTCCTTATTTTAAAAAAATTAAAATATAAAATAAGGAGTAAATTTTTCATAAAACATGATTCATTTAAAATTTTCGGAACCGTTTCCTACAAGATGGCACTACAGTCGCTATTTAAAGACTGATGTAAAAGGCATAAACTAATTTTGACATCGACGGTAGGAGAGCCTCAGCTTAATTGGTTAAAGCGCTCAGGCCGCGATTGTCAGAGTCGCAGGTTTAAATCCTGTAGGTTCCGTAAATTTTTATATGAATTTTAAATTCATAAAATTGGTAATTCCTCCTAGTGTAGGTAAAAACACAAATAAAGCTTATAAAATTATTGAAAAAATTAACTTGTTAACTTAAAAATATCATATGGTGGGTATGGAATGCTAAATTTGATTTCGCATGCTAAGAATATGCTAATGAATCCATCACTACCAAGAAGAACAGTTGGATTTATTTGATATTGAAGCCATCGATCTAAAGTGCATTCCGCGCTCGGAGAGCAAAGGCAAATTAATTGACGTCAAGCTGATTAGGCGCTTCGGTTTAGATCGTTACAATAATGAATTGCTTGCCCACAACACTATCTGCATAAACTAATTAATTGTTTCAAAGATAAAGATAATAGTATACTCTTGAGACTAAGTTTTATAACGTTTTGTATCCATGTTTCTGATACGCACCGCTAGGATGTTGAACGCCCTCCCGGCAACTATGTTTCTTACCACGTGTAATTTGAGTACCTTCTAGGCGAGAGTGAATAGGCTTTTTCTATCATGAAAATTAAGCCTAATTTGCTATACTCCGCGAAAAGCAGGAAAATCTGTATGGTGTAATTTATAATTCATTAAATCGTTATACTCTCCACACCAAACAGATCTTCGGCAATGTACCCTCTACGAACGTTTCGCTCCGAAGCAGGAGCATCCTCAGGAGATGTTGACTATACAATGAATAATTGTTAAGTGAAGGCTTTTTCTAGGCAAGCGTGCTCCAACCTAGTCCTTAGCATTGCTTTCTAACGGGCATGATTGTCGTCAAGCGCGGGCCTATCATTTATAAAAAAAAAAAAAAACTTTAGACCGATGGAGACCGACCATCGGAGAACCGATGGACTTTTTGGGGTCAAAAGGTGCTGGAATGGCGAGCTCGCACTAATAAAAGCAGCGTTGGCAAAAGAGTTGAACCAATGACATCAAGCGACGAAGCCACTTGCGGCACAAAACTTTGGTATTTGAAACTCCCTACAAACCGATGTCCAGCGGTGGACGTCCATTGGTTGACATGATGATGATGATGATGATGATGATTCCGTTTTAGAACATCCTCTCTTTCATTAATCACTGAAACTATTATTGGAACGGCAGTAAAAGAAGAAATTCAACAAAATTCCTCAACCGAATGTGCCAAAAGCCCCTTATTATCTCAGCGAAGCGCGTGTCGTCGGATCGCCGAAATAGACCAGCGACCATAACTCAGCGGCGCTGGAGGTGGACAGCGGACGATGACAGCCGCTAATATAAAGCTAAGGCCAAACTGACGCGATGGCATGAGAATTTGAGTCTGACTTTACGTGCGACCAATCACTAAACTTGTGTACAATGAACACAAAGCTTAATTTGCTATACTCCGCGAAGAGCAGAGAACGGTGTAATTTATAATTCCTTCAATCTATGATTGGTCTTTAATTGGGGGCCATCGGGGACTCGAACTGGACATGTTGTTCTGGCCTTACCTAGATTCAGTATTCGAGTGACGTTTTTGACGAACTGTCTGGCGCAACGCTGTGAATTTAAGTAGGAGGTCCCGGATTCGATTCCCGCTATGCGCAATTTGGGAACTGATAATTTCTGAACTTTCTCTGGTCTTGTCCTCCCTCAAGGGAGGTTATAATAAATAAAAAATAAATAAATATACTTCGACAAAACACACATCGCCATCTAGCCCCAAAGTAAGCGTAGATTGTGTTATACTATACGTATGACTGATGAATATTTTCATGAATAATATACATAAATACTTATAATATACGAATAAACACTCAGCAACTGAAAACTTTAATGTTCATTCCACAAATATTTTCTAGTTTTGGGAATCGAACCTCAATCTGCGCCAATCGTCCGTTACAACCCTACCGACAAAGTCGTGTCGCTAGGCGATTCAGTATTCCGGTGCGATGTCGCGTAGAAACTGATTAGGGGTATGACCACCATACTCCCTAACAGGTTAGCCCGCTACCATCTTAGACTGCATCATCCCTTACCACCAGGTGAGATTGCAGTCAAGGGCTATCTTGTAGAGGAATAAAAAAGGAGTACTGGTTTGTATCGTGAGTTAAAGTCAAAAATACTTAAATATCCAGTACTTTTTATGCGTAGGAGTTTCCTACAAATGGGCTGACTTGACGTTAATGAATGATTTTTTTTAATTTTTATGGACTAATCTGGAACTAAAAATGTGTTACAGAAGAAGTACATTTGTACTTTGTACAGTTGCCGTAAGTAGGGAATGCAGTATTTGTTTTCCGATTTGGCAGTTACTTCTGGCTAAGCTTTGCGCTGTACGTTTCTCTCGCTCTGTCTAGACAGGAGCTGCGTCGCGCGTCCGGAAAGGAAAACCGCATTGCAGGTCTATTGTATAAGGTACCGTCGTTTGTGCGTTTCAGAAAACAAATAATATTTATTCTGCTATGCAATATTTGTTGCATATGAATAGTTTATGATCCTAATATTTTTAGAAGTCAATTACGGATCTGTTATTTGGTTTAAAAAATACCTAGGATTTGGCTGAACTTTTTTACTTTGTGAGTCTCTCTGTAACAAGTAACAAACCCTGGGGAGGAAATGCCTCTTAACGGTGTAACGATTATAGGACTACCCAAATCGGCAAACCGTCATAAAATAACGTTGTGCTCTTTCTGCAGAATATATTTAAGTTTTCTATGTCGGGTCTTTGGTAACAAAGTCAGAAAGAGCTTGAAGTCCACTAATATTTATTCATTTGTTTCCAAGTATTTAGTTATATTTATTTGAAAATAAATGAATTAAAAAAGCTGATGATTTCGTTTTATGAAAAAAAAAAAATAAATAAATAAATAAATAAAATGAAATGAAATCACAATAGAAATTATTTATATAACGAGCGGTTTCTCTTTGTGAGCGTTGACTGAGTTGATTGACTGTTCGTGTTCGATATCGCTCTTAACAGAGGAGCGGAGGGCAGGCGTATGTTTTTCTAAGTTTCTATAGCTATTAGCTTAAGTTTATACAGTATGATTTGTATTAATGAGCGGTTTAGTATACTGTTCCCGAGTGTTCCGATAAAGAAATGCTTGGTATTTCGAAACTGATTAAGCCCTTTCATTTGCTTGATATGTTAAGGATATATTTGGACCTCAATAAAGGTCATGCATCTGATTACCGACTTGGATCGCAGTTGATAGTTTTTCTCGTAACTCATGAAATGTTTTTTGCTTGTTGATAGGTGATGCTGGGCGGGGCGGGCGGGGCGTCGCCGGCCGGCGAGGACCTGCTCACCGTCACCGTCGTCAGAGACGAGCACGGATACGGGATGAAGGTGTCAGGTGAGGCGGCCTTCATGTTCCATACTTGCACATTTTGGAAGAACTCTTTAAACCGAACCCCATGACGTACGTCCTTAAAGGATTGGCTTATCTTTATTTGGAGTGGCGCCTTGAACACTTTTTGTGTGAATAAAAATCATGAAATTCGTGTCATCGTCACGGCAAGCTTCCTATTAGCTATTATATGTATAGTGTGTATATATATATATACATATATATATTAAGTTTTAGTTTTGATTTATATTGTTGGTGCCCTAAGACCCGCAGGTTTGTTTTAAATTATTATAATTGATGCACCACCCGACGTTAAATGGACTATTAACAGAGAAGCGCTTTGCTCCGCATGGATGGAACGCGTTTCTCAATGTGCCGCCCTGTGGGGTTCTGAGGCGTAGGTGTTAAACCTCATGTAGCTGTAATTACACCGGCAACAACGCCTTTCAGCCCGTAACACAGCCTCGCAAAACTGCTGCTTGCCGGCAGAAATTAGCATAACCAATCAGTTTATTTTGACCCATTACTGGATTCATTTTCATCACACAAACATTTTCCAGTTGTGAGAATCGAACCCTCATCCTTAGACTCGCAAAGCGGGGTCATAACTAATAATGTTACCTAATTCAAGCCGGTAGTTCTGTTATTTGTTATTTTGGACCATTAATACTACCGACTGATGGTGGGCATACTCGCCCAAAAAACCACCACGACATGCTCACGGGGAACCCATTGTTTTCTTCCCGGGTGTCTACTAAATGCCGCAGACGAGTTCAGCGTCTCGAACACGTACTATGGAGAAGAGGATCGGGACAGTTTTTCGCCTCATCTCAGGCGATTGGGAGGCTTGTGTAGTGACGGGTTGCTACTGTCCACTTTCCAGGTGACAACCCGGTGTACGTGCAGTCGGTGAAGGAGCACGGCGCCGCGTGGCGCGCTGGTCTCCGCGCCGGCGACCGCATCCTGCGCGTGGACTCCGTGCCGGTGCACCAGCACTCGCACCAGCAGGTCGTGCTCATGATACGAGGTGACTGAACTTAGCTTTCGAGCCTTTCACATCCAAGGGAAGCCTTGATAGATATCGTCCGACCGACTTCAGTCGGCGCTGTGGTCCTGGTACTGCCTCTCGATTTTGATGACTTTCCTGCAATCGAGGAATCGTTTTCGAATATCAAACTATGTATCGGTAAAGTAAAACGGACCGAATATAACTCGTTTTAGAGCCGCATATTATTTACATCTGATTTTTGTTTTGCAATCGTCATAATTGACAATCAATATTTCTTTACTCAAAAACGACTCCTCGATTGCAAGAAAGCGAATCTTGTTCTAAGGCTACTGGTGCAAAAGTAGGAGGTCCCGAGTTTGATCTCCGGCGGGAGCAATATAAGAATTTATAATTTCTGAAATTTGTCTTTGTGGCTTCGGCCGGAGCTTATTACAACCCTAACTGTATTGTATTTCGCTTGAATAATAAAGGTGCAAAAGCATTCATCATCATTCCACAGTCAACCCATTACCGGCCCACTATAGGCCAAGGGTCTTCTCTCAGAAAGAGGGAGCACGCTGGCCAAGTCCGGACTGGTAGACTTTACACGCCTTTGAGAAGGCTATGGAAAACTCTCAGGTTTTCTTTCACCGTTTAAGCAAGTGACTTTTTAATTGCTTAAATTATTAAACACACATATCTCCGAAAAGTTAGAGGTGCGTGCCAAGGACTGTACTCCCACTTGGCTATTACCACTTATCTAAATAATAACTTCTTATTTAAATGATAATGCTATTATGATATTCTGTTGCAGCCAACCCCAGCACCGTGCTAACAGTTCAACAGCACAGTTCGCGGCACAAAACCCCCATCACAGCACCGGTGCCAGTCAATGTGAGTACGAACGAACTACCCGCAACAAACTGACTAAATGACCTTCGTAGTTAGAGAACGGAACTCCTCAACGGAAAGCGGCAAATCATTCGCAATCAGTGCATTCGTCTAGTTGACGATGCCTATTAGTAGCCTATAACATTACACTGTTGGACTTTGTAATGTAATTTAAAAAAATGCGTAACTGTACTGCAACGTACAACATTTATTAAGGGCCTAAAAGTGTTTTCATTCATACATTCATAATCTCTGCTCGACTACCTACCTCGAATACCTACAAGAGCCATTGACAGTGGAAATCAGATTGTTTTGACAGACCAAGCAGACGACAAACCTGATGGTAAGTGGAAAACCATAGCCTATAAACAGAGCAACACTTCACAGGTCATGCAACGAGCACGTCCTGCAACATGGCGACGTGTATCCATCAATTGAAGGCGCTGGTGCTACACCGGCAACCACGCCCTACAGACCGGAACAATGCATTGTAACAATGCTGCTTATCGGCAAAAATAAGCGTGGCGATAGTACTTTCCCGGACGAGCTCTGTCGCATAAAGCTCTACCTGTACAGTTTTACGGCTATATTGTTATTTATTAAATCTGGGGGCCTTGTCTATTTACCACCCTACCGACAAAAAGGGCCTCCAAGCTATTTAGCGTTGTGGTGCGATGTCGCGGGTATAATATAGTAATATGTCACTTCAAGCATGCGCAAAAGCACTGCCTACCCTAACATTTCCATATAACTGGCAACGGATGAGGATTTTGCCATTTTTTGTCATTTATGCTTACCCTGGTCTATATTCCTGTGCACGCCGCTGCGTCCCGCTAATAATACCGTTACCATCTTAGCGTACCACTGCATCTTCATTTACCAGGAGGTTAGACTGCAGTCACGGGCTAACTTGTAGTGAAAAAAAAAAACATAACGATCTCTTCTAGACAATCAAAGGCGTAAAAAGAAAATGCTTATGGTATAATGTATGTTTGTTTATTTATATTTGTTGTGTTTCAGTCGGAGAAGCAACGCCAGCTGGAGGTGTCCAAGGCCCACACCGTGCGCTTGATGCTGGAACAGGAGCAGAAATACATCAGAGATCTGAGAAGTATGTTCCATACCCATACAAACCATTGCCACACCATCCTTCACCACCACCACCATGTGTCTTTGATCACCATCATGTCAACTACTTGGGATCTGTAGTGTCTGAAGTCTTTGGTAACCGAGCTGAACTGGTAGGCTTCTAGACCAAACCTGGATGTATGGTTTCAACGTACAGCTAGCAAGCTAACATGCGTAAGATGCCCCAGTGATCAGTGGCGTGCACTTCATACATTCAGAAAAGAACTGCACATGCCCTAATTTTTTTTAAGGAAGGATTTTTTTAATTTTATGCAGTCTTCCTTCTTTATGCATACCCTGGTCAAAAACCCTCTGCACGCCACTGCACAGGGTTTTTGACCACGACTAAATTTATATCCTCTAACTAGGGATATAACTAACGTGTCCACCTCCCCTCCTCCCACAGTGAGAAGGGGTAGGAGTCCACCACGCCGGCCCAGTGGCGGTGGACTCCACACACCTTTGAGAACATTATGTAGGACCCTCAGACATGCAGGTTTCCTCACGATGTTTTCCTTCACCGTCCAAGACACAGAACACCCAGACACTGAAAAAGATTCACGTTCATCACACAAACATTTTCCTGTTGTAGTACGAACCCACGACCTTGGACTAAAAAAGTCGCTGCCCACTGCGCCGGAGTAGTACCCTCGTGATGAAGCATGCCAACATATAATCACCCGATTATATCCACTGACAAGGGATAAAATCGGGTGATAAAACACGACCATCTCAAAGCATGGCAACAGTGTGAAATCAGAAGCCTACCACCATTGGCGTGGGTTCGATTCCCACAACTAGATGTTTCGTGTTATGAACATGAATGTTTTTCAGTGTCTGGGTGTTTATATGTATATTCTAAGTAGTTATGTTTATCTATCTATATATATAAAAGAGAAAGTGTGTGGGTGTGTATAGTGTATAGGCTCCGAAACGGCTGGACCGATTTCAATGCAACTTTCAGTGAATCTCCGGATTGACCTGGCGAGTAATCCTGTAAAGTTTGGTGACCATGGGAGCACTCCTATTTTTGAACTTTCCAAACTGTCAAATACAGCTTTTATTTACTATGATGAATTCTATTGTTCACCCACTCTAGAAGAGAATAAATGGTTTAATATATGAGATGAGACTTAAATTAAAAATTTAATGATGTAAGTTAATGTTAAAATAAAATAATGCAAAATCTAGCCCGGCGAAGCGGAGTGGGTACTGGGTTTTTCATAAAAATATTCATCAGTCGTCTGTTTACACAACACAA
Source organism: Pararge aegeria (assembly GCF_905163445.1). Classification (NCBI taxonomy): domain Eukaryota; kingdom Metazoa; phylum Arthropoda; class Insecta; order Lepidoptera; family Nymphalidae; genus Pararge; species Pararge aegeria. Next base: position 967,260 of record NC_053204.1, on the reverse strand, counting down.
GCTACGCTTACTTTGGGGCTAGATGGCGATGTGTATATTGTGGTAGTATATTTATTATTTATTTATTCATTTGATGATGCAATACTGCTCAGCCGGAGAAATATGCATGGTGGAAGTATTCCCCGGGCGAGCTCTGTCCAAGCTCAACTACTACCGCTCGTGTTCCAGACGAGCTGCTGAAGGTGCCCGACGTGCGGAAGCAGGCACAGCTGGAGTCGGCCGAGCTCAGGTGTTCCAAGTTGCAGCACGAAATCGACACCATCACCGCTGCGCAGGTGAATATCAGCCAGCACCAGTTTCATTTGACAAGTTGCTATAAGGCGTAGTTCACATCGTATTTTGGGTGGATTGATCTCTTGTTAAGTCACTTTAGATATGTCAGAAACTACTGGTTTAAATTTTAGTATTCAATTTTTAATAATAGTAATATTTTAACTGCTGCTTTACTATGTTTCCGTCCAGGCGATCGCTGATTGGCCAAATGCAAGGCACAAGGTATTGCCAGCGTCCCTCGGGGGGGAAAATGTCTAGATTTTTAATCTGTGTAAAGCCAGAAAAAAAAGAAGGGTCTAGATTATCGCTATGGTTCGTCCTACGAGATAAGAGACCTTAAGACTGATTTTTCAATAGTTAGATAGGTAATATAACTGAATTAAAACTCAAAATGCCAATTCAAACCAGAATTGCAATGCAAAATATCTGTCAAAATACCGATATGAAAGATTTCGCATACATCTCTGAAGATGCTCTGTCATTGTTATAAGGGATTCCTGGAGGCAAATCTGATAATGAAAAGATATTATCTCTTCCCACAATAAAAAGTTATGTGTGGACATCTACAAGTTTTATTACATACCTACGTAATAGACATAACTACGAGTCGAACTGAGAGTTTTCTCGTGTTTTCAAGTCTGTTGAAAAACAATTTTACTAAAACCATACAAGAGGACGGAAATACGGTAACAAATCCTGGAATTAGATATAAAAAGAAAATAAAACTGGGAAGCACTCAATTTTTTTCCCATTTTTACAACATTTTTCATTGATACGCCGGTCCTATTGATCGTAGCGTAATGTTATATAACCTATAGCTCTGCTCAATAAATGGACTATGTAAAACAAAAAGATTTTCCAATTCCTTGTAGTTCCTGAGATAAGCGCACTCAACCAAACATACACTATTTGCATATAGACAATCCACCATCATACGTAATCGACTTGTAGACGACACTGATGTGGTTCACACTTTGTTTCCATCAGCTCAAGTACAGTAATATTACATTGAGTGCGTCATTTTTTATCACAATTGTGTTCACTTTTGATTAATATCATCTGTTGTAATTGTGTTGCAGCAATATTTTTTTTTGATTTTCTTCATATTCTCATCATTTTGTGATTTTTTTTTTTTAATTTGTTGATGTGCTCAATGGTTTAGAAATGTAGATGTAATAAGTTTTGAGTGTATTTTTTATATGAATTTACCGACAATATTTAGTAATGTGGAGTGTTCTTTACTTCTGAAAGAACTGCCATCGTATTTTGTATCTTTTACGACAGTTGCTAACTGATTGGGGAAGTAGTATAATATTTTTGACGCCGCCTGTGGCGCAGTGCTGAGTGCTGTGGTCTTATAAGTGGGAGTTCCCGCGTTCGATCTCTTGGGCGAAAATTTGGGAATTTATAATGGTCTGGTCTGGTGGGAGGCTTTTGCCCGTGGCTAGTTACCACCCTACCGACAAAGCAAAACGATTTAGCGTTTCGATACGGAATCGGGAAGGATCCAATTAGAGGTATGGCTTATTAATGCCATACCCCTAACAGTTTAGACCGCTACCAACAGTAGGATGCATCGTCACTACTTAAAGCAGTCAGTCAAGTAAAGTCAGTCAGTTAAAACTGACTGATACTGTTTAGATTTCAGGATCTACAAGCTTTCTTCTAATTACCGTGGCATTTTCTACTCAAAATAGTTATTAACATCTACATGTCTAAGCCGGTTACAAACAGGCGAAAATAAATTAATAATATAATATCTCCCTACGATACGGTGCAATAATAATTTAATTTATTAATGTTAGTCATTATTATAACTAACCACTGTCGGGACGGATGGTCGTTAATTTTGCGTTTCTGTTTTTGTCTATTTGTCTGCTTCTATGCATGCTTGTCTATTGTCAAGATGTTCATGTGTTTACCCGACTTTGCTTCGTCATTTTGTTATATATGTAGCGTCCATTTTATTTTAGTGCTGCAATGGCGTGTTTATTTTTATGGAAATTGTAAAAAATATTAAAGTTATGTTAGAGAAAGAGTCAATAGAAATGTAAAAAATAAAGTATATACAAGGTTGTAAAAAAAATACAAGAAAGTTGTCGTCCTGTAGTTGTTTACACTAAAACTAACAACTTTTGTTCGGCGACTATTTCTTAACTCGATAGTTTGTGAAATATTCAATATTTTACATAGATACTCTTCTTGTTACTACTCTGTAATGTAATATGAACAACAGAGCGCGAACCACGACTCTATCGTGCGGTCACTGATCCGACTACTACTACATATTATTACACTACTACACTTTACAGAAATAAAATGATTTATAAACTTTTTTTGTACGAAATAAATTAATAGGGAATTTTGAAAAGTCTTAAAGCAAAAGTTGTTAGTTTTATTCATAGAAACTACAAGTTCGAGAGCCTTCAGGTATTTTTTACGTAACCCTGTACATAATATGAATGTATAGTACTGCTTCCACCATTCATCTTAATCAAAGATGGAGCAATATTGTCTTATTTCATTTATCTAGTGGTGGAACCAATGCTGCTTTTGAATGAATTGTCATATTTGAAAATGTGTAATAATTATTCTCTGAAATATCTGAAATTGTTGTAATGTGAGAGAAATCAATAATTCTGCTAATATAAGTATTTTTAAATGTATTTAAGATTCTAGACATGTATGTATGTATAGAAGCAGATAAACCTAACTATTATATTATATACATTGCTTTATGTAAAACATTTTCGCCTTCGCTGTGAAGGGATTGGTATTTCATAAGGGTGTTTAGTTTTAAATGTCAGAATATTTGAATGGAGATTAAGCGGAATTAATGTGATAAGTGTAAGATAATTTTAACTAGAGGAGAAGAATCTCCATACATATAAAATATTTGTATATATATACAACGTGGAACGGAATTACAGAATACTGTTGAAAGGGTGCATAAGTACATTTCATCACCCTGAATCCGGAATCACCCTGTAAAAATATTAAATTGAAAAAAGCATATTTAATTTTTCCATTCAAAGTAAACAAAACACTATATTTATGAATTCCCTTTTGAAGATAAAAAACCGACACGCGCATAGTACCTACGCGACGCGCACCTAATAAAGTGACAGGAGTCACTTGATTTTACTTTTGCATGTGGTGTTAGGACTGTATCCGATTTCTTTCAGTAAAAACTATTAGCGTTTCGGTTTCACAGAATAGTTTCAGAGATAGCAAATAAGTACACATTTTATAATACTTAATTTATTAGTAGTAGAGTTTACTTCTGCCGCAAAGCAGCATTGTTAAATTCTGTGTTCCGGTCTGAAGGGCGTGGTCGCCGATGTCATTACCGGCGCATGAGGCTTAATATTTCTATCTCAACACAACATCTGAAGTGTTTAATCTAGTTTCCCCCTCACCTTTTTACCATCGAACCGCGAGGTACCGTAAGGTTCCCAACGTGGTCGATACCGCGGACGCGTACGAAGCGCTTCGTTTCTGATTCGCACCGCAAGGATCTGGAATGCCCTTCCAGCTTCCATTTTCCGCAGTACCTTCAAATCAAGAGTGAATAGGCATCTTCTTGGGCTGCATCATCACTTACCATTAGAATAGAATAGAAAAACTTTATTGCAACACAACAAAAAAAAGGAAAATACAAGGAAAACAGTAATAGTACTTAGTGCTAGGGTGCAAAGGCGGCCTTATCACTAAAAGTGATCTTTTAAAGGCAACCTGAGCGTACGAAGCCGATAAAAGAGTGGAAAATGGATGGTGCATAAAGTAAGTTACAAAAAAAAAAACAAAAAAAGAAATGTAATATAAACTTACATGAACATACATACTACATTTACATATTAACTACACAAATACCAACATAAATTTATATATACTATGGTGGGATTGTAGTCGAGCGCTCGTCTATGAACATAATAAAAAACCTCGGGTCGACGGACACAGAGTGGCGCGTTTCGGGACGTGTTCCTCGCTTCCCTGAACATAGGCGATGGTTTCCCCCATACCATCGGGAGGGCCGTCAATGATGGCTATAAAACAATTCTAGCCGGGAGCAGCACAGCCCCCTTCGACGCCCAAACTGTCCCGAGCGAAGGACGGGCTCCCCAACACGGGCTTCCTGAGCGGGCTGCCGCGCTCGCTCAGCAACCTCACGGGCCAGAGCCTGCGCAACCTGCGCGCCGCGCGCCACAAGCCCGACGCGCCGCTGCGCCAGCACTCCGACGACGCCCCGCGGCGCCACAACCACACCGTGCCCTTGGTGCCCACCACCTGCCTGGACAACTCGCCGCCGCCGCTGCCGCCCAGGGCCTCGGACAGGCCGAAGCGGATGCCGCCGGGCCCGGCCGACCCGCTGGCGATGAAGCCCGGCGCCTCCTCGCCCGTCCACGGCGAGTACTACAAGAAGCCGTACCCCATGCACCGGTCCGTGCCCCCGTACCGGGAGGAGAAGTTCAGCAGGTCGTCGCACTCGCTGGACGCAGAGCCGGAGGGCCCGCAGCCCAACTCCATCGCGCTGCAAATGAACTACCCGCTGGTCAACGCGCCGCCGCCACCGCTGCAGGTCAGTTGCGGGTTCGGTGGTTGAGCCCCACTTTCACACTATAGACAGATGGACAGATTTACATTATATAGTATGTACAATTTAATATAACTATATCTTGTTTTGTATAGCACGCGACACGTAAAAAGAGCGCTGATGCTCTGATTGCGCAGGAGGCGATTTATCCAAATGATAGTAGGTCTAGCCCGCTTTGTACACATACGTGAATGATAACCAGGACTAAATAAGCCATGTTACTCTCCGTTCTTTAAACTATCGCTAAAAATCAAGTCGATTAATAATATAATAAAATAAATATACTACGACAATACCCAATTCGCAATCTATCCCTAAAGTAAGCGTAGCTTGTGTTATGGGTACTAAGATGACTGATGAATATTTTTGTAAATAATATACATAAGTACTTAGAATATACATATAAACACCCAGACACTGAAAAACATTTCATCAATTGTTTTATCACGGAGTGAATGAGGAATTTATATCGTATAAAAGTTAGAAACCATCATTGAACAACCAAACATCAGTCGAGATTACTTAGTCAAGGAGTAAGGGCAGGACAAACAAACTTGCAAACTTTCGCATTTATAATTTAGTTAGGGTGACACCTTCCATATCTATTACATACAATAATCGCATTCGTTTGCATGGAATATGTAAAAACTGGCTGCTGCGCAAGTCGATCATTGGTCTTTTTACGAGATGCAACCTATACAAACCATTTGTTTTATTTAGCGGCTCAATCAGCGAACTTAGTTTTGTAGTAAAATGCCGGTAAAAGTTTCTAGAAATATATTTTTCAATATTTCTCGAAAGTTTTGCTTTGCTTTTGGTGCTTTCTTTTAAAGATTTATTTCTCATCGATGTCATTACCGTCACTTTAGTTTTGATTATTCGTCGCTTTTTTTAGTTTTGATATCACCTCCGTAGTACACCCTAATGATAGTTTTACCTACGACATAAATAACAATATATTTAGATTATGTTTCAAGTTGTTCTTCATATTTATTTAACTGTCCTAAGACATATATTTTGTATTATATGATATGTGTTTGGACAAGATTTGTTGTCTTTGTTTTTATTTATATCAAGTTAACCTAACCGTTTTTATTGTGACTAATAATAATGTTTGTATGGCCATAATATTCATTTCTATGTTCTCAAAATGACAATACTTTGAAAAAATTGTATTCTGTTATATAGGTGCACAGGGCTTTTAACCTTCTCTCTTCTTTACGCAGGGTATAGAAGGAATAAGGCATAAAATGAAAAATAAAGTTATACAAAAATTTTAGGATACGCAGTGCATGTATGTAATTCACGACACTGTTATTGTCACATAACAGGTGATTTTTTTGCCCACCATTGGACTGACTCAGGTAACTGACCCTCCTCAAGGGAGGGTCTCAGCTCAAAGTCCCATTAGCAGCGCCGCGCCTCGCTCTAGGACTACTCTGAGGACGTCGATGATGACGAGCATCCCACGAATTGAATCAAAATAAAAACTTTATTAGTAAACTGGAAACTGATTTGGGTTAATAAGAATGAATGGAGTCACTATATGCAATTGTGTTTGTACAGATGGACAACCGCACTGGAGTCCCCGTGCTTCATGTGCGAAGTCAGTCGTCCCCTGAACATTTGGACCACGAGCTGCCGAGGAGTGAGTATAAATTAAGTTATGCTTGATGCTGGCACAGCTTCTACGCTGTACAAACGAACAAACTTACCTACCCTCCGCCATTTATAAATAAATGAATAGATGGAATTAATACAAACTAGAACTCTATAAGTCAGAATGTAGGAAACCGTGAGGTTCCTGAAATGTAAGTTACCGAATTTATACTGGTGGCGCCATCTGTGAAAATGTATCAAAACTAATGAAACTTACGGACTTGGGTATTGTTCAAGGCTTGATTTACCTTAAAAAAAACTTTCATAGCATCTATCGGATATTTCGCACTAAAGTAGTGTTTGTCTCATTAATTACTTATTCGTATTTATGTCAGCTGATGAATAATACGGTTTTAATACGTGGCCGCTATTTTGGTTTGGTTCGGTTGGCCGTTATTTGCGAGTCATTCCTCCGTGTACGTTGCAGATCAGAGCGGCCTGGCGCACGCGCCGGACAAGGAGGCGTGGTCGCGCGGCACCCCGCCCCCCGGCACCCCGCCGCCGCCCTACCCGCACCCCGCGCACCCCGCCATGCGGACACAGGTAATCCCTACTAGCATTATAACCTTATAAACGTGTCGTAACGCCGGAATACTTCTGCAGTTTTGCGAAAAGTATCTTCACAACTATTCCGACGGCATGCGACGTTTATTCATCAAGCCTTCATTTTTGGAGGGTTTTGTATGATTTCCCTTATATCACGCAGCAACGGGACAACGATTTTCTGACCTGTCTTAGCGCAGAGATAGTTCAGAGGGATTTCTTGCAAAAAACAAATCCACCCAGTAAAAGTTGCAACCAAAGTATGTTGAGCGAAATAAACATATAAACAACAGTCATTGTCAGACAACTATAAGTATAGCGATCCCTAGTTTTATCGGCTCTTACCTACGCCTACGAGTGATTAATTTCATTCACCTAGACCGCTATTATCACATCTCCTATCAATAACATTTTTTTTTTAAATATATTAATGAATACACTTTTATTGTGAATCAAAGAAAAAAGTAGTTACAGAGATATAAACACAATAAGACACATATTATTATGTTAAACTACGATTTTGATCAAAAAATGTAATATTTGCTTGTTGTAATGCGTATGAAATAATTACAGCCATGTGCGGATCCGCAGAGGGCGATCATATCAATGGAAGAAGATGACTCACCTGCATCGGTAAGCAAGTTATATATTGGTTTCAAACAGTATGAAAATACATTTATGTAAGGCTTAGAATATACTAAATCTAGATAGATATTATTTTTTTCAATAAAGTTGATTTCAGTTTTCATATAAAAATAAAACACAATCATGTCTAAGTAAGGAAATATATACCTAAGTAAGTAACGCGTAATCTAAGAAGATTCCAACACATGAATTTACCTTTCACCAATCGGATTTTCACTAGGCAACTCATATAACCTAACTTGTCTATGATTCTTGCCACACGTTGTGGTATTTTGTGTTTGTATTATCATATTTTTTATTTTTCGTATGGATGTAAAGTTATTAAAAAAAAACGAATTTTGTAAGTTATACTTCTTTTGGCGCATTAGGGAAAAATTATGATCGTAAATTTTTACGATGCGCGCGCACACCGTCACAAAATACCGACATCCTGAAGTTAGGGTAGCTATAAGGTTTGACAGTGTACACTTTCAACTGTCAAAGGGGCTCATTTTAATGTTGAGTGAAACTTTGTTGTCCGTTATGAGATAACTAGATAATGCGTTATAATAAAGCTTTCAATGTATTAAATAACTTTTTTCTAATGACCTTTGTAGAGATACAAACGTAGAATAGAGCGAAAGACAAAATTTTTTGAAAAGATTTTTATGTTGTTATGCCAAAGAAGTATAACTTTTTACAAGTATAACTTTTAAACGCGTGTACATAAGGACGCACACGTTTATTATTTTTTCTATTGTCAGTTTACGAGTTACCTAAACATTATAGGGATCGTAACGATGGTGCCTAACGTCGTTTGTTATCATCTAAGAGTTGGTGAAACAACGATTTTTTTTTCTCCTCTATACCCAAAACATTAATCATCCGATTGAAGCGTTTCCTAGATTTAGTGTAAATGGGCATTGTTCCCATACAAGCTAATGCGCATGTTCATTTCTGCAGGACAACTCCACGTACTCGGGGCTGTTTTCCAACCTGCGTTCAGTGCGCGAGTCCAAGGCTCGCACGGCGGTGCTCATCAACTGGCTGCTGGGGGAGCGGAGGTATACTTCACAGGGCCTCGTAGAGTAGGACAGCTACATTTAAGTAACGCGTCATGGTCACATTTCGTTACGTGAGAGAGAAGAAAGATATTACGTGGGAGCACTTCATACGTCTGATAAATGGGAACCTCTCACTAGGTTGTGCAATACGTGACGAGTGGTATCCTGGCGCTTTTGTTATTTATGCTCAATTAGTGGATGCGTCGAGGTTGACCCTAATTTTACCTAATGGGGTTCCACGGGCAAAGCTATACCATAAAAATACATCTTACTCACATCTTGGGGTGGCTGGAAGAGATCTCTTATAGAGATAAGTTTTTCTAACATTTTTTTAACCTAAACTTATACATCAGTTTGTGGGCTACATAGTACATTTCACGATATAAATATATTTTAAGTTTATTTAAATTACCTTATTTAAATTAACTTATTTAAATTAACTTATTTAAATTGTGTGTGCGAACATTATTAATATACCTCGTACCTAAAAGTTTATATCTACGAAGTCTGTCGATCCAATGACTATCTTAGGAGCTCATAGTATGAAAAACACTTTTTCATTGTAATTTTAAAATTGCACTACACATTTACTGCACTACACTACACTACACTACACTACACTACACTACACTACACTACACTACACTATCTCTTATTGTCGAGGAGCTGGATGGCCTCGATAATAATAAATGCCTCGTCAGAGCCTCGTTGGTAAGTCAGCAGGGTGCACCACGGGCAGGTGAGGTTGACGGTTGGGGAGGCAGACTGGTACTAGTCTCCCCCTTACACCCCAAGTAATATTATCTCCTAATCCAAATTCTTTTTCACAGTTTCGGCCTATTTCAATTCTATCTATACTTTCAAAAGTCATTGAGAATGCTGTATTTATACAACTATCTTCTTTCCTTTTCACTAATAATCTTTTAAGTCCCTTTCAATCAGGTTTCCGTCCTTCCCATAGTACAATTACAGCACTACTTAAAGTCACTGACGACATTCGGTTTGCTATGGACAACAAACAGCTTACTGTTATTAAGTTGTTGGATTTTAGTAATGCGTTTAACTCAGTGGACTTTGATATACTCCTTGGTATTCTTCGCTCTCTTAACATATCGCCTTCTGTGATTAACTGGTTTAACTCTTATCTTCATGGACGCCAGCAGAGAATTCGCACGGAAGAGGCATACTCTGACTGGGCTGACCTCTCCGCTGGTGTTCCTCAAGGTGGCGTGCTTTCTCCTCTTCTTTTCACAGTCTTCATTAACGAAATTACAAAAATTCTTACTTCTCACTACCATCTTTACGCTGATGATTTGCAGCTTTATAGGCATGCAACTTTAACGGATCTGGACGCAGCAATTTTTGCTATTAACGAGGATCTGAATGCAATTAAAGACTGGGCCGAATCGTTCGGCCTACTAGTTAACCCAAATAAGTCACAGGCTATGATCATTGGTAGTAGACAGCTAAGGAGTCGTGTGACTTTTAATGATTTGCCTCCGATTTCTTATAACGGTATACCAATTGTGTATACGTGCACTTCTAAAAATCTAGGACTTATAATTGACAGTAATTTAACTTTGTCAGCTCATATAAACCAGGTAAGTAGACGTATGCACTATGTCGTTCACTCATTGAGGAGGCTGCAGAATTTTCTTCCGCTTCATACCAAAATTATGTTGGCCCAATCTTTATTGCTTCCAATACTTGATTACGCCGACGTCTGCTATTTGGATGCCACTGAAGAGCTACTTGACAAACTTGAAAGACTTCAGAATTTGTGCATTCGCTTTATCTTCGGATTGCGCAAATTCGATCACGTTTCTGATTTTCGTCGTCAATTAAAGTGGCTGCCAATTCGTTTTCGCCGGAATGTGCATATTTTAACTGTCCTTTACAACATCCTATATAATTCTTCTTCTCCTGGATATTTGTGTGAGCGTATAAAGCTATGTCTTCCGCCTACGAGACCCTTGCGGTCTTGCGTGTCAAAAAATCCCCTTGATGTCCCTTCATATAATACTATTTTCTTCCAGAAATCTTTCTCCGTCCACGCTACACACCTTTGGAACTTACTACCAGAACCTATTAGACACTGCCGATCGGTGCACTCTTTTAAACACAATGTAAAGGAGCATTATCTATCGTTGTCATAGTATATTTATTACTGTTTACTTATTATAGATATATATTTATATTTATATTATATAAATATTTATTATATTATTTTTATGTATTTTGTATATATAGTATATTCAAATGTTATTGTATTAGTATGTAGAATTTTGTTATTATTTAGATATATTAAATATACTTAGTAGTTATGAAGTAACATTAATAACATACATAAATACTTATAGTATTATGATAACATCCAGACACTGAAAAACATCAATGTTCATTACACAAACATTTTGGCTTTGGACTCGGAAAGCCTGGTCGCTGGCCACTGCGCCAGACGGCAGTCGGATATCAGTAGTCGATGAGCTATAAGAATAAGAACAATGTGCGTGTGCGTGCAGGTGCGCGTGCGCGAGCCTGCTGCTGGTGCTGACGGACGCGTACCGCGGCGCGGCGGGCGTGGGCGCGCACACGCTGCGGCGCTGGGCCTACGAGATCCAGTCCACCTTCCTGATGCCCAACGCGGTGAGTGGCATTCGATCGCGTGCTAATTAACTACGATTCATATGGTATCGCAACAGCGCCATCTAGTGACAGTACGGTTTCCCAGTATTGCAACTAGATGGCGCTCCTTCGATACCATATAAATCGTAGTTAACTCTCACGGGGATGGATAAACGAACATCCAAATTTTTCTTACATGTCGTATTATGTAAACAATATTTCAGATACTTACTTTTAATACTTTTAGTGTATAGATCAAAAATGATAAAAGCCTACATTCATAAGGAATGTTTCTTTTTATTGATCTCAAACATCTATAGTTGAAGAGTAGGGAAAATCCTACTAATTTTCTGGCTGTAAAAGTTTGACAGGATGTATGGATGTCTGTTATTCTTTCACGCAAAATCCACTAAACAGATTTGACTGCGAGTGGAGGAGAACTTAATGTTAATAAGCTATAAATATAGCCATAGTAAAGTTCCTCGAAATGAGATTTATACAAGTGGAGCCCCGCAGTGATCCCCGCCATGTACAAGTCTGTACACGTAATTGGAATACAAAAAACACAACACAACATCTGCGCAGCGCGGCTTGTTTCAAATATTCAGTAAATGGTAAAAGGTCTGCTTTTAATTACTAGCCACTTTTGATAATTGTTTCAAAAAATGTGCCTTTGTCTGTAACACTTTATCTGGGATTTTATAACATGATTTCGAGAAAATTAAAATATATGCAACGAGAGTTTTGAAAATATAACTCCTTAATTAAATTTATTGCTATTAGATGAAAAAAAAAAGTATTTTACGATATTTATAGTGGTAACGTTGTTTCAGGTATTACAACTGAATGGTGTGGATGAGAATATGGCGAATGAAATCGAACATGTTTTAGTCAACGGTTAGTGTAATTTCACGTTTATTTATACGGCCCTATGTGTTTAGATCACATTAAAAAAATAACGATGTTCTATTCTTCTCTATGCTCGACCAGAATTTGACAAGGAAGAGCTGCTCCGGAACGTGTTCCGCAAGGCGCGGCGTCAGGCCAAAGACGAGCTGGCGCGCCAGCTCAGCGAGTTCCAGGTCAAGCGGCAGGTCGGGCTCGGCACTCTGTACGGGCCCGAGGACGCGGTGCTCGAGCGCTGCGACGTAGACAAGGCGCAGGTGACGCAGCGCACTGACATCCCCTTTTTATCCCCTTTGCATCCCCTTTTCATACCCTTTTCATACCCTTTTTTGCTTACAATTAAAAATACAATCTAAGCTAGTGGCGACTATTTCTGACCTATGTTTGCATACAATACGATATCTACTTTAATAGAATCCTTATTTGTTTTAATTGTATAAGACCACTTTACACCGCTCAGCAGTATCTAATAAAATCTATGCCCTCGCTATTGAATTGTTGGTGCAAAGAACAGAACAACCAGTCGACTCGATGCCGGCATGGCTCACGCGCTCGGCTCCGCAGGAGCTGGCGGTGGTGGAGCGGCTCATGTGCCAGCGGCTGGGCGCGGTGGCGGGCGCGGGCGCGGCGGGCTGCGGCGGCGCCGAGTCGGCGGAGGCGCACGGCGCGCTCGTGGCCGCGCTGGTGGCCGCCGCGCTGTGTCTGCACTGCCGGTGAGTGCGGCCGACCACTGCCCGGTGTCATCCCGACCTAATCGGTCCAGCTGGTTTTTTTGTTTTTTAAAAATTTAAACACTTCCCATGTCATCATGCATGCGACACATACTGTGTCCGAGTGATGCCCTGTGTACCTTCAGACATTGCGACGTGTGCACGCCGCGTCGGTACACGAATCAGTTAAAATTTTATGAGTATTTCGATAAACACTGGCAATCATACACTTTTATTTTTAAGTAAGTATTTACATTCATAAAATACGTGATATAATTAAATATTAACTACACGCAATCGCACTCAAAAAGAGATGCATATATTGAGAATTTAACAACCATAGATTAGTTAAGGTAGAAAAGCCATTTTAGGCACAAATAGTTAACGGACTGTTTCGTATTAAAGTGAGTGGCAATAAAACGTCGTTGCTTTGAAGTAATTGTGATGATAATGTAATGAAAACCAATAACAAATCTGCAAAGAAAGTAAAAAAGTTGCTAAGGGCTTTTAATATTTTGGCTTACCGTCGTACACGCTCGTCCGCAATTACTTAATAAAACTTATATAAATCACTATTTTGCAAAAAAAAAAAAACACTTAAATGGGCCTAGAGTCCTCGAATGAATCAGTGCGCAACACTTAAAAAATATATACAATACAACAGAAAACCTTCGCTTTTACTAGGCGGTTTAAAGGTACGACCTTTGTTAGCAAAATCCACGAGGCGACCAACTTTTAATTCTAAAGTATATTTAATAAGTACTTATTTTAATAATTGAGTTTTAATTTCAATATTGTTAACATTTATTTAATACAACAGTGACGATGACCTGTGACGTATTAATAGGTATTGATTTCAACCACTAGTTTCGTTGGTGCATCTGTTTTAAGTTGCTTTATCTTTGTCCTAATTGGAGTGTTTCACCTGCTTAACAATAGATGGCGTTAGAAAATATTGTACCATATTTTTAGTATGGAAGAGCGTGTCTATATAATTGAAGTCGTCGGTTATTTACATGTATTTGCAAATATAAATAAACCGTTAATAGTAACGTAAAATATAAATAACTAATCAATAATACAATACAATAACAAATTGTTTGTTTAACCACGCGTGAATCATAACTAAAACAACCGTCAGTACGTTACAGTATTAAAATGTAATAGTGGGTACATATAAAACTATTTATCGGGGTCAGAAGTAGCGAGCGTTAAAACAAACTTTTGTTTGACCTTTGACGAGTATAAACCGATATATTTAATATAATCTTTGTTCAGAATTTAAAGGAAGTAATTCGATTATTCCTTCCATGTATTACCTAAGTGTTCTAAAGTGCAAATCTTATGTGACTTTTGCTGACGTTCATACAGGCATGATAATTTAGTGAGATTTAGCGTCTTTAGTAAGCTCGAATAGTGTTTTTTGCGTGTGTTTGACTGTTTAGTGATATACATAAATTAATACTTTAATTACGCTTTTCTGCAGTTAATTGTAGATATCTCGCTTAGTAACACCTTTTTTCATAAAGATTAATTATTCAAAGAGCCAAATCCGTTGACAGAGCTATGATAGGTTGTCTTGATATTTTATTGTAGGCATCAAATCTACTCGGGCGCGAGGGATCGGGTCACGAAATAGGAATACATAACCGTCTTCCGCGACTGCATAATAGGTTAAATGGACAGGTTATATCAAGTGCAAGGAGCCACAGTTCTGTGAAGTATAATGGAAGTCCCTAAAAGGCAGTCCAACAGTGCCAATATTACTTTTAATTGTATGACGAGAATTCGCTTCTGTTGACATACTATACTTTCGCCAAATGTGCTTGAACCGAAGGTGCTCGTGACTTCATTCGCGTTTTGACAGTTTTCTTTTTAAATTTCCGTGGCAATAATGCATCATATAACCGTCTCCAGAGTGAAATTTTTTCTCTATGTATTCAGTCTCAATTTTACGTTTTCTTCGCGAAGATAGTTTTAGTAATAAATCCGTAATTAGGTGATACCAGCATTTTTTGAAAAATCAATCGCCGCGCCGGTTACCTTTGCTTGTTGCTTTTCCGAAATAAAAAGTACTAACGTCAATCTCCAGGGTTCAAATCGTACATGTGCCGAATTTTATTAGGAAGCAGGGTTTGAGTCACAGTTAACAGTATTATGACCTTGTGGGACAATGGGAAAATGGGACTCCATCTGATGAGGATCTGCGGAGTAAATTAAGGAACTCTTGAAAAAACAGCACAAAATCCATCACAATCCTTGCAATGGCTCAATAGTAGTATTTACGACACAGAAGTTATTACAATAATAATAATAATACAAAATAATTCGTCGAAAATGAAACTGGGTAAAAATGAGCTGTTGAATAATTCTGAAAGATATGAATTTGATTCAACAGCTTGTTTTGTTTAATTCGCATTTGTTAACTAAACAGTACTGTATAGCAAAAAAAAACTTCAGCACCATGTTATAAAATTTGCAGTTTATTTAAGGGAATAGTCCGTTACACAGTGTTTTCCTATTGAGTCATACGTAGTTTCTAAATTAAACAAGGAAATATCACAGTCAAGTATTTTTCGTTCATTTATGAGTGTTTGTTTCTGTACTATGTTCGTAGTAATTTTCAATTTTTAGTTTAAAAAAGTGAATTGGTTAATTTAAAAAAAAGTATTTTTATTACCAATAATGAATGCCTTTTGATAAATATTCAGAGGAATTAGTCGTTTTTTATAACTGCCCAGATTCTCCATAAAAAACTTATTTGAGTGAAAACGACCGGCTGGAAATATTGAATATGAATATATGTGAACATTTATTAGTCAGTACGAAGTTGAGTCAGTGAGGAAAGTTTATTCTAATGATGGTTAATGTGAATTTACTGGAAATAAGTGATTTAAATTCGAAGGACATACGAAAAAAATGGTGGCAGTCACCTAAGCTCAAGAAGAAAAAGAAGTGAGCATATTTTATCATTTAAAACAATTAACGCGATTTTTGAAGTTGTTTTTGTGTTGTCTTTTGGCGCGTTAGGGGAAAATGATGAGAGTAAATTTTATACGATGCGCGCGCACACCGTCACGAAAAACCGACACCCTGAAGTTAGCCATAAGGTTTGACTTTCAATCGTCAAAGTCTGCGAGCTTATTCCGATGATTTAATTAATTCCATCGTACTGTAGTGAAACTCGGTTGTCCGATTATGAGTCTATGAGTATTTCAAATTTAATTATGTTTATTATTTCCATTTCTTTAATTATGCAGAAATATTTTCATTGTGATATGATAAACGACTAAGACGGAGGTGGTCTCCGGGACCGGGTCCGGGAGGTGTCTTTACATCGTTCGAATCTAAGTAGGACTGGAGTATAACGATAATGCAATCGTATTTATATCAAAAATACCCCCACCAACTCATGTCATATAAAATTATTGTAACAACACCTTGTATTTAGCAGACACGGTTGTGAAAAATAGAATAATAGTATATATAAACTTGGACAAGCAAGTCGTAGCATATAAATTATTTATTTATTTATAACCTCTCCTTTCTTTAAGTCTGTTAATAATGACTGTTTATTACAATATTAATATTTATATTTATTATTAAATACGAAATACAAAAGTTCAACCATCTATCACGCCAACCCTCAGCCTTTAGATGTTTCACATCAAAAAACTCCCGGCTAAGTTTGATGTGGGCTTCTCCTTAGGGTTGGACGCGTTCGGAACCCTCGTAGCTTTAGTTTTCAGTTTACGAATACGGTTATCGCCATCTCACTGGCGTGCGATTGTCATGTAATGAAGATGTTGGTGTCGCAGGCCGGCGGCGGTGGCGGCCGCGGCGGGCGGCGCGCGCGCCTCGTTCCTGCAGCGCGACAAGCCGTACAAGCAGCGCCTCAAGCAGATGGCCAAGCTGCACCCGCAACCGGTGAGTATCCTCAGGGACTCGCATCGCCACCTAGCCCCAAAGTAAGCGTAGCTTGTGTTAAATAAACACCCAGACACTGAAAAACATTCATGCTCATCACACAAACATTTTCCAGTTGTGGAAATCGAACCCACGGCCTCGGCTCGAAACGTAGGGTACGCAAAAAAACCCTCCTATTGAAGTTATATAAATATTGTACGGTAGGCAGCGCTTTTGCGCATATGTGAAGTGCACCAGCTCTACTAGAAAGTCCCCCCGAACTTACCCGACTGCAGGTTACTACCTAATGCTTTTATCAGTCACTATACCATTGGATAGATTGAATAGAAGCAGACGTTACTTTGCGGAAATCCATAATATATTATGAAAATTAAGCTTCATTTGCTATACTCCGCGAACAGCACGAGAATCTGTATGGTGTAATTTATAATTACTTACATCCGTATACTCCACACCAAACAGATCTTAGGCAATGTACCCTCTACGCACGTTACGCTCAGAAACCGGAGCATCCTCAGGAGATGTTGACTTTACAATGAATAATTGTTAAATCAATATACTATGTTTGTATAGATGGTTCACTCGTGAAGCCCTATTGGCTCGATTTTAGTAATTTGGATGTCGATGGCTTTCTCTCAGCGATCCAAGTGTTCGTGGTTGTCTGACGTCTCTGTGAATTCAATATGGCGGATGATATGACAGACCAAAATAGTTTTTTTTTTTGGGAAATGTTTCAAGAAGAAGAAGAAACACTTTATTACATGTATAACACACAGGAAAAGAAACAGTAAGGAGTATACAGTACACAATGTAGACATGCAAAGGCGGCCTTATTGCTGCAAGCAGTCTCTCACAGGCAACCTGTGTAGAAAGTTTAGGATGCAATAAAATAAGTCAACGTGTAGCTTCACTAAAAAAAAAGACAAAACATTTTCCACATGCTCCATGAATGTCGTCACCTTACCCCGCGTTGTTGTTTCAGTTCGTGGTGCGTGGTCACCACTTACAGCTGCAGGCGCTGACGTCAGTGGGCCACTGCCACCACTGCGACCTCGTCATCGAGGGCCTCGCGCCGCAGGCGTACGTTTGCGCCGGTTCGTTACAATGCTTACTTTTACCCGACTACGAGATTTAGAGTATTGTGCTTAGCAGACTGCATAGTATGTGTGTATAGATTCCACTTGTGTGTTGTTATATTGGGATGATTTTTATCTTTTGTGTGTCGTCGTCTTCCACTTCGCGACCCAATTGTTAGCAGCTGTGAGACGTTACGATAAAACCAATATGGCTGACATAACCAAAATGCGTAAAGAATTTTTTTTGTTATCATAGATTTAAATTTCTAGTCGTATATCTATTTGAATGACATTTGAATGTACTATTTGTATATTTTTAGTTTTTAGCATTGTTATATTATATCCTACCTTTTTGTATTCAAAATTCAAAAAAATTCAAAATTCATTTATTTCAAGTAGGCCTAATACAAGCACTTTTGAAACGTCAAGTCTGTCCGTGTGTAGTGACTCTACCACCGGTTCGGAAGGCAGATTCTACCGAGAAGAAGCCGGCAAGAAACTCAGCAGTTGCTCTTTTCCAACATCAAAAATTTACATTTTATATTTTAACATTCATTTTTCTATCTTGTGAGAGATGAAAGCGGAGCCGGAGGCTTCCAAGCAACCTTGTCATTAAGAAACTCATCAATTGTATAATAACCTCGCTGTAATAAATGTGTTTTAACACATTCTTTAAACTTATGCATTGGTAGGTCCAAAATTACCTTAGGAATCATATTATAAAAGCGTATACTCAATCCCACAAATGACTTCTGCACCTTTCGCAGACGATATGCAGATGTCACTAATTTATGACCATTTCTTGTAAGTCGACTGTTTATATCCACTTTTTGTTTATAAAGACTAATATGTTGTCTTACAAATACTATATTGTTATAAATGTATTGTGAGGCTACCGTAAGTATACCAATTTCTTTAAATTTTTCACGGAGGGATTCTATTGAGGAGATTCTACGGAGGGATATATTGTTTTATCTATTCTCTTTCCACCGTCTAGGGTTACTAATAGAGATCTCTTATTATGTGTTCTACTGACAGAAATGTGTGTTTGTTCATGATTTAAATATCACTTCTGATAAACGACTAAGACATCTTTGCATCGGTCGAGTCCATGTAGGACTGAAGTGCAAAAGCTGAAATAGCAGTCGTATTTAATATTTATTAAATACCCACCAAAGCAACGTTATGAACATTGGTTTTCAATCAAATTTGTAAAAATCCTAATCAAGTAATAAAATATCTGGCAAATATGAATTTATAGTTATCAAAAGTTTAATTAGTTACCCACTTTATAAATTTACTGTAACAATTCTTTTTGTTTATAGTAATAATTGACGGACCGAGCTGATGGCCGGCGTGATGGTAAGTGGAATACCATCGCCTATAAACAGTGCAACACTTCACAGGGCAAGCAAGGAGCACGTCCTGCAACGTGGCGACATGTGTCCATCAATTGGAGGCGTAGGTGTTACGCCTCATGTGACTGTAATTCCACCGGCGACCACGCCCTACAGATGCTTGGCAGAAACAATCATGGCTATAGTACTTCCCCAGACAAGCTCTGTTTACTGCAAACTGTTTTTGTACTTGTCGCCGTGTGGTGACGGCAGATCAGAATGCAGTTATCACCACCCCTCACCTGCCCGCAAAGGTCGTAAGAGCTGACTGATGGAGTATGACGTAGAACGGGCCGTAGTATCCTCTGTCCTACTAAAATCATCTACTGCCATCACCCAACCGTCTGCCCAGCGTGCTGACTACGGGCCAACCCTCCCGTTGGCCCGTAGACTCTAGTCCAGCATAAATAAACTTGGAATATCCCGTGTAACGGCTCCGTGTGGTTTGCGCCAGACTGCAAGCTGCGCGTGCACCGGCACTGCGCGCGCGTCGTGGACGAGGGCTGCTGTCTGGACGGGGAGCACCACAACAACAGGATCTCGCGGTTCATGGAGAGGATCCACCCCAACCAGCAGACCGGTGAGCGCGCCACACGTACCATGACCGAATTACCTCGATCTGTAAGATCGTAAGGAGCGAGTAATACTGCTTTATCTTCACTATCACCAAAGCTCCACTGCCAAGACATTGGCTTACACAAGCTAATACCTGCATCGGAGGCGGTCAGAAGCAACTTCGAACTCCTGAAACCCTCATGTCCCTCTCTACTCCATCGCTCCAACGGAGCTCCTCCAATTTGGATGGAAGCAGGTGAAAATTCTAAGGTACATTTGCTATACTCCGCGTAAAGCAGGAGAATCTGTATAATGTCATTTATAATTTCTTCAATCCACACCAAACAGGTCTTCGGCGATGTACCCTCTACGCGCGTTCCGCTTCGAAATCGGAGCATCCTCAGGAGATGGTGACTTTACAATGAATAATTGTTAACCTGCTTTTCGCGGAATATAGCAAATTAATCTTAATTTTCATAACCCCTCCAATACGCCTTCCGCTTTCGGGGATGTCGCAACTTCCATACGTTGAGCACGCCCAATGCATTATTTACAGTTTAATGGTTTGACGACAGTAATTTGCCAGCATCTGCTGCGTTTATGCATCCACAAATTACAGCTACCTTCGACGCCGCAGGTTTATCATAGACCCATTCAGTCCTACGTTACCTATACTGTGCTAAACGCTGCACGCTGTTGACGGAGAGCCCTCGCTGGGACATATTTGCCGAAATTTGGACTGAAGTTCATAGGTCAGATCCTGAACTTTAGTGATAGTTCATGATTGTTTTCTCAACTTAAAAGTAAGCTTCACTGACACAGTCGAGTAGTGTGGTAAAACAGTTGATATTGTCCACAGGTTTTGACTCAAGTGACAAGAAATCGAGGAAGTCTTCGGGCACCGCGAACTTTCTCAACCGTTAGTATACACATCTCTCAAAGTCAAATTAACCAAAACTCTTTCTTAGTATAACATGTATCCTATTATTCTCCGCCGGTAAACGTCTCAGCAGCAAGGTTTGTCACCAAACGTGCAGTATGGAGGAGTCTGCATTGTCTGGTACCGTACAAAGTTTAAACGGGGTGTGAAATACAGCAAGGCTACTATACAATTAAAGAATTTTTGGTTGTTTTGAAACACACCGTTCTGTTTCATTCCTCAAAGGTAGGAAAATGAATTTTAAATTGTGATTGTTTTATGTTGAAAAAAAGCAACTTCTGAGGTTCTTACCGGCTTCTTAATCTGCCTTCTTAACCGGTGACAAATTCAATTCAACAGGCAGTTTTAAAGTTTCAATTATTATCCCACTTCTGATTTTAGAAATCAGGCCGCAAAACGAATATTGCTTTTACTTTTATATCTAACTTATTTAAACTTCACATAAATAAGAGAAAGAATAATTCTTTGTCTAATTTAGGATGATAATTTTGGCAGGTTTCGTACGTATATCATATTTTTTTTCGTTACAATATAATACAGTTGCTGACGTACTTAATTGATGGATACCGCCCACTTAGTGCATGCTATGCATAACAGCAATCGAAAATCACAGTTTTGAAATAAAATAAATCGACCTTCAATAAACTGAATTGTCTAACTAAACCAAGATATTTTGTAAATATTGAATTTACATACGGCGACGCCATGCAACTATCGATTCCAAGTTCTATGAAAAGAATAATCTGTAATCGAATAGGTTTATTAACGATTGTACGAAACCTAATCCTCATGCTAAATACAAAACAAAGACACTCCATGTAGCATGGCGACACGCAAAGAAATGGCCACTTTCATTTTCGATTTAGATTTTCGGATGGACACTTGCTGATAACCACCTGAGGGGTTGCTATGGCGTCACTGGGGGAGTGGGGCGAACGCGAGAGTTGGCATGAGAAGAGCCCCAAAGGGGCTCGAAGACATCGGGGGGAAAGTGGGAGACGTCGACCCGAGGGTGTCCTGCGAGGACTCTGACCTTGGCTCGGCTCGGTTCGACGTTAATGTGACTGTTAAGCCGCGTTCATAGCTCGCCACTCTCATTATATGGTCGGCCGACTCACTATTCTATTTGCTTTACATACAACAATATCTTATTTATGTTAACCCCCCTCTCGTTAACAATACGGGTAAAGCGGTTTTTTTTTTTGGAGCTTGTGAGACATTTTCAAACATGCAATGTTATTTCAGTGGAACGGAGTTTTCGTAAAATGGAAGACGAGCCTCCCTGGGACCACACGCTGACGCCGGCCGCATTCCAAGGTAGGTGTTTATATTGTTCCATCCATATTGGTTTAGTTTGCGCGATTAGCGCGACTGTGCAAATCACATGCAAATGTATTGATATCAACGTCAATGCCCCTTTATGTTTACATCTTACCTACGCTTAAGAGTAGTTAAGTAACGTAACGTCAAAGGAAAATGTACTTAATGCAGTTTGTGTGAAGTCGCAAATTCTGTAATGCTGTTTTTTAATACATCATACAATCCGGCTGGAAAATGTTGGTCAAATTTGAGCTTTAAAGAAAGGTGCATAAATTCCATTTCACACTGAAGTTACAGAGTGTCGATAGTCGAAACGCTTGTGTCATAACACAATACATCATAGCACAGAAGTTTCAGTCCTTTGATCTTGTTTAATGCCGCCTTTTTAATAGCCTACAAATATAGCTGAACACAGCGCCGATTCTGAGTGATTTTTTTCACGTAGCGACGGTGCAACCACTTGTTTTCTTACCTAGGTATGCTTAAAGAAAAGGAAAAAGACATGGAGAGACTTGCGCCCCCTAGTAAACCCTTGAAATGGTTTTGGATTGATGAGAAAACGTCAAAGTGAAATGAACCCAATGCTACTTGTTTTTAGATATAACTTCTGTGCTAACCGAATTTTATTTTACAAAAGTTTTGTCCAGAGCGTTGACTGAAAAAGTTTGGATGAATTTGAACGCGACGATTACTATCTTATACTAAAGGTATTAATGTATGAAACATTTGTTACTTATATTTTAAGACCATGAACTTGGCTTTATCAAATAAAATAAAGATTCATAAATACAGCTGCCACAAGGATATCTTCATTACATATAATAAATTAAAGTCGCCCGCGACGTCTGTGCGCTTAGATCTTGTAAACTAACGACGGATTTTCATGCAGTTTTCAGCAATAGATAGAGTAATTCAAGACAAGGTTCATATGTTGTAAACAACAGCATATAGTGGAGACAGCCATAAAATTCCAAGATTTGTAATTTTATGTAGTTACAAACACATTTTGATTCGCTAACATTGCAAACGCTTCCTAAACCTTACCAGATAGATTAAAATGAGCTACGGAATTGTTAAGTAGCAATGAATAATTGTTACTTTATTCATTGTAAAAACAACATCTCCTGAGGATGCTCCGGTTTCGGAGCGAAACTTACGTAGAGGGTACATTGCCGAAGATCTGTTTGGCGTGGAGTATAAGGTTTGAAGGAATTATAAATTACACCATACAGATTCTCTTGCTTTTCGCGGAGTATTTAGCTTAATTTTCATACTATAATATATCATCAATAGTCGTAAAGTGGGCTTGGAAATCAACCTAACAAAAACAAATGTCATGACAAACCATACTGAAAGACCAATATACTTGGAAAAATCACCCCTAACATATGTAAAAGCCTACATTTACCTGGGAAAGCAAATTTCATTTAGCCAAGAAAATAACGAACAAGAAGTAGAGAGAAGAGTCAACATCACATGGAAAAAGTTCTGGAGCTTCAAAGAAATACTCAAAAGTAAAATGTCCATACGAATGAAAACGAGAGTCATGAACACCTGCCTACTGCCCTCATTAACATACGCCTGCCAAACATGGAAATTTACCAGAAAAGTAAAAAACAAAATTATATCCAGCCAAAGGAGTATGGAGAGGAGCATTATGAAAATAAGGAAAATCCAAAAGATCCGCCACACTCATATAAGACAGAAAACTCAAGCCATTGACGCTCTCAATTATTCACAAAAGCTCAAATGGCGATGGGCTGGTCACGTAGCGAGGCTAAGCGATAACAGATGGACAAGAAAGACAACACAATGGACAGGCCCACTAGGACAGAGAAAGAGAGGAAGACCAAATGCACGCTGGGTAGACGATATCATAAAAGTGGCAGGTCCTCATTGGTTACGAGCGGCAGAGAATAGAGAGTACTGGTCTTCTCTGGAGGAGGCCTTTACCTTTCATGGAGAGGGTTCTTGCTAAAAAAAACATTAAATTGATTACTGTGAAGATGTTATGCAAATTATAACACTAACTTAAATCGAAAACTAATGAATTTACTTATACATTTTTAAATGAAACTACAAAAATAAAATGGATTTGAATATATTATTATTACATTGTAATTATTTGCTAATCATAATCACATATATTTTAATTTATTTATTACTAATCTATTCTATATGCACACTGTAAATGAAATTGGACTATGGAATGCAAGAAATAAAAGGCTTTTTATTTTATTTATTTAATATATCATGGATTTCCGAAAAGTAACGCCTGCTTCTATCCCATACTACGGCATTGCATTATTAATCACTCCAAAATGCCCGACAATATATTTATTGCACCCGTGCGCCCAATCCGCCTAGTCGGATCTCTAGATAACTATAGAAACGGTGCACGTGAAAACCTACATAAGAGTGAAATATTTACATAGATCATTTTAGTTGGCACTGCCATTCATTTCATTTGTCTAATTTTGAAATGCTTTGTCGGAATTTTAGCACGTTCAAGCACGCATTCGGTTGAAAGTGCCTCGAAGTTAGGTTATTGACGCGGAATTATAAACCTTATCGCACATGCCGTGTGATGTATTTTGCAGCGCTTTCTCTTTGTTACGACGATGCGATATTTATAAATTGGATTTTAATTGTTCATTAGGGTTGCCAACAACAGTTTTTAAGTAATTATAAACTTTAGATTCCAAATAATGTTTCGCTTTGCATTTCCGTTGTTTAAAAGAGGGTCCCGTCTTCCGACAAACAGAGAGTTTTATTATCTTTTCCTGCTACAATATCGGTTGTAATTATTGAAAACAACGAATTGAAGTTACCTTAAGGATAAAAGGTAAAAGATTGGGGATAAAAAGTATGACGAAAACTTGTAATTTGTAGTAAATCATTTAATTTAAAGCCACCCAAAGCGAAATAAAAGAATAAGTATTTCGTGATTTTTTACTTTTCGCGCCTATTTTCGAAATTTCCAACATAACAATAGAATTAGTGGCGTGCAAACAGGGTTGGTATGCACTAAGCGGGGCAATAATATCGCTTGCATTAACGGTGAAGGAAAACATCGTGAGGAAGCCGGCATGCCTGAGAGTTCTCCATAATATTCTCAAGGGTGTCTAGAGTCCACCAATCAGTGCTGGGCCAGCGTAGTGGACTACGACATTAACAACTTCCCATTGTGGGGGGAGACCTGTGTCATATATTGGGCCGGTATTGGGTATATATGATGAATGCTGCGAAAGGTACATAAGTAATTTGTGGGATTGAGTATATACTTTTATAATATGAATCCTAAGGTAATATTGGACCTGCCAATGCTAACGTGCTAACAATATGTTAAAGCACATTTAATAAATCATGGTTATTATACAATTTATATATTTCTTACCGACTAGGCTGCTTGGAAGCAGTCCGCTCTGCTCATCTCTCTCAAGATAGTAAAATTCTAAAGATTATGAAAATGAAAATCATGTTGAAAGAGAGCAATCTGGCTGAGTTTCTTGCCAGCTTCTTCCCGGTGGAATCTGCCTTCCGAACCGGGGTAGAGTCACCACAAACAGACTGACGTCGTTCCAACAGTGCTTATAAATTAGGGCTTCTTGAAATAAATGAATTTTGAGTATGAATAGGTCGTCGTAGCAACCCTACTTTCGGGCCTACACGCGGGCATGACGCGCCCCCACAAGTTATTCGGCGCTCGTTTAGTAGCCCACAGTGGGAATGTCGGTCCACTCATTGCTTCGTTCCAGTCGCGTTATAGTGACTATTCCATTTTTCAGTTTTATTCTAGTAACCTTACTGTCACTGTCACACACTTGTCACTCGTGAAAATAATCGTCAAAGCCCACCAACCCGCATTAGAGCAGCGTGGCGGGTATATGCTCGAAACCGTCGCAATTTAAAACTAGCGACGTTCTGAAATCTCTCTTAAATCTTCACTCATCATTAACACATAAGTAATACCTTCATTAAGAGTTGCAGCGATTTAATTGTGCCCGCCTCTGACAGATGGGTGGTGTTGATGAGGATTCAATCAATTAGCGTTCATGCATTTGAGGTTAAAATAAACTTTCATGATTTAAATTGTGTATTAACATTCAACAGAATCACAACGTAGTATATCATTTGGACGGAATCAATGCGTTTCCCCGCTTAATTAATACATCGCGTCGAATCACTGATAAATAAAACGTTACGTGCACAACAAACTCCCCCTGCATCGACGGAGTGTACTACGGCAAAGTTTCAGTAACGCCTGAAAGCTGGAGTTGGTTGACGCGGTTCGCGCCGCACGGACGCGTTTACGTAAACAACGTACGCTACGTAGATTGCGTGCGGTGAATATAGTTTTACGTAAAATCGAGCAATTACCCCATTGGATAACGATTATTGGAATTTTTATGCACGAAATAAATTTGAACTTAAAACAATTCGTGACTTAATAGTGTCGCTATTTTACTGAAAATCGTTATCATCTGGAATACGATTAGCGAACTTTTGTGCACACGGAATAAGTTAAAAAGTAGTGTCGTGTAAAAGTATATACTTTTATTTTTTCTAAATAAAACTAAATTTATGTATAATTTACAGTTCTCTTAAGGAGATACATATGTATCTTCTTAAGAAAACTGTATTTTTTTTTCATTTTTTTGCTTAAGTGTGTTACTATTAACGTAGTAATGTGATATTATTCAAATTTATGGCAAGTATATGGAATTTTAAACTACATTGTTGGTTAGTATTATCGGATCGCGAGGTAACGGGTCCAATTGCCATTTTGAGCTAAAGTTGGGGTTTACTGTGAAAGAAATATTCAGTAACAGCCGGGATTTAAGAAATGTTGCGCTGTTCAACACCGCGTAAAAAAATATTAAAAAAATATTATCACAAGCACCAATGGAACGTTTATACATTACTCTTTGCGTTATTGTCGTATTATGGTGATAGCTGCTTGTCAAGCTATTATGACTATATAATTGAAAGGGGATGGTGATAACTTCGTTCGCCAACTCAAACGTAAAGCTACGAGGGTTCCAAACGCGCCCTCGTCCAAGAAGAGGCCACAATATTTTTTTTATTGTTATCACCATCTCACAGCACGGCTAGCATGGGCAGCAGACAATTATATCTCCGGGGAAAGGTTAAAAATTTATCTTCTCCCACAGCTTTATGGCGCACAAATGTAAAAAAATATATGTGTATAAACGGGGGTAAACTTCTCCTATTCCCGGTTCCCTTGCTTTAGCAGGTGGACACGTAAATTATATCCCTTGTCAGGGATCAGGGGATATAATTTTGGTATCCTGCCTGTGTAAGTAAATTAATACTAAGCTATGAAGTTATTAGAGCAATTCATACCCAACCTTTTAAATTTTTTAAGTAATCCTTAACTTTTTAATAGGATTTTTCTGTAAGCTTACAAGCGAACTTATTGATAGACATCTCAAAGATTTAATTCGGTAATTTGTTATAAAATAATATACATTGCCCTTTAAATAATGAAATAGTTAGATTCGCTTAATCGCCACGTACGACACCCGCGGGATGAGAAGGGGTGGTGACAACTCAATCAATGAAATACACGGTGACGTTAGAAAATAAAGCAAACTGAGTTACTGTTACAGTAAGTGCAAACAAGATTATAAGATTGGGTATTACTTAGCGTTGTTTTAAACGGCTTCTACGAGGTTTTCGAGATTAGAAGGTTTTCTTTGTCACAGCATTAAATATTAGTGCAAGCAGATGCTCGCCAACTGCACAATTGTGTAGGTTTTTTTTTTATTCCACTACAGGTTAACTCATGACTGCAATCTCACCTGGTGGCAAATATTGATGCAGTCGAAGATTCTATAGGGCTGTTAGGTTGTATGTAGAGTGAGAATGTTTCTACGCGACATTGCACCGGAACACTAAATCGCTTAGCGGCTCGTGTTTGTCGGTAGGGCGGTATCTAGGGGCGGCCTAGCCTCCCACCAGACCAGACCAGAGAAAATACAGAAATTATAAATTCCCAAGTAGGCCACACCGGGAATCAAACCCTAGCTAAGCTATGATTTTAGGAAGGAGGCCCCTCCTTCTTAAAATCATAGCGCTCACCGTTGCGCTAGTGAGGTTGTCAAAAGGTTTTTTTGAAATCTGCTGATTTGAGCTAAAACTTCGAATCCCGGTTTAAACTTTACCTAACTTAACAGGTTAGCTCGTTACCTTATTAGACTGTTCACATACAACCACGTGAAATTGAGGCATACGATAGGCATTCAAGTTTTTTTACGACACTAAAGGACCAACACGCGCATAGTACCTACGCTAAGCGACGCGTACCTAATAAAGTGACAGGAGTCATTCGATTTTTATCTTGCATGTGATGTTAGGGTTCTATCTGATTTATTCCAGTAAAAACGATGGCAGTGGTTCACTCAAAAATTATTAGCTTTTCGGTTTCGCAGATATGTCTCAGAGACAGTATATACACAATGTACCTTAAAAAGTATGTGAAGTAATATTTCAGTTTTCATTGACACGTTTTATATTTTGGACAATTTAATTTTAGTTTCGAATTGGCATTAATAGCTAACGATGACGCAAAGTTGATAATAAGCGTGTCGATAGCTGACTCGAAGACTGTGGCAGTTGCCGCTTGTTACGAAGGCAATTCAAGTAGTATAAAGACGATTGACTTGTTGAAGCAATTGTGATGCAAATGGTCTGTAGCGCCAGCCGTGGCTCCAAATGAAAACAACTGCAGAAACAAAGTCATTTTAAAATATTTTGTTTTTTAAAAATCATCACAATGAACTTTAAAGGCAACAATTTGCTACTTTGGGTTACATTATTGTTGAGTTTTTAATAAAACCTCGACCAATTTTGATATTGAAATTGGACCACCTGGAAAGTATGCCCTTTAAACAAAGTTTTAAGAGTAATCGGGTATACATAAAAAAAAGAACCTCCTCCTTTTTAAGTCGGTCAAAAAAGTTATTGTAGTGGGATGACTCAAGAATTTCCATGTTGATATCGAATTTGGAGACAGTTGTAACTGTTGTGAAGGCAATTCAAGTAACGTTATATTACAGCGATCGACTATTACAGACTATTGTGATGATAATTCCAGTATATCGTTACACTAGACGACTTCAAAACAAGTCATAATAAAACCTTTAACAATCCAAGCTAAATCAAATAATAACAACTCAAGTATCGTAGCAACTGATTAATGGGAAATGATCTTCCTGCTCGGTGGTCTTAGAAGTGGGAGGTCGTGGGTTCGATGCCCGGCAGGGGTAAATTGGGAATTTATAATTTTTGAGTTTTTTCTGATCTGGCTCATAGGCCACGGATAGTTACCACCCTACCGACGAACAATTACCGCTAAGGGATTTAGCGTTCCGGTACAATATCGCGGAGCAACCGATTTGGGGTAAGGCTTATAACTGCCCTACGCCTAACAGGTTAGCCCACTATTTTCTAAGATTGCACTTACTATCAGGTGCAAGGCTAACATTTAGTGAATTATAAAGAAAAAAAAAATCAGTCGGGTTTTTTCTTTCTAAAAATCGATTAAACCTAGTTATTTACCAAAATAGATTCTAAAAATATAAGGTCGCCTAGCACGTGGCGTGCACAGGGTTTCTGTACCAGGGTAGGCATAAAGCAGGAAATCCATAAAGTGTGTTTCATCCTCCTTGCATAAGATTTCTTTCAAAAATTTTGGGTAAGCATTGGTTTTTTGTATGTAGGAAGAGCACGCCACTGCGCCCATCAGACTTTAATATTAGGGTTCGACCTTTGCATTCCTTACATTCAGGCAGTTTGGGAATTTAGACGGAATATTTCAATTTCTTTTGAAGAATATTTGAAAATACCGAAATATAAAGCGTGAATTGACAGAGCTTGGAACATATTGGCAGCAAGCCAGCCGACGACACGCGTGTTGAGACAATTTTTTTTTCAATATCCAGTGGTACCTATTAGCCCCACAACTCACAAGATGTTATGTTGACTGTTTGTGAAGTGTTTCTCGGTATACGAATTAATAATTACAACATTTATTTGACTTGACAATCGTAGCGTCCCTTACAACGAGCGACGTAAATATTTAGTACAATTTTCTTTTTCATGGACTGCTCCAATGTTGCTCTCATTTTAAGCACATGTGACAGTAACTCCGAAACTAACAATGTAGTTTATTTTTATTTTATTAAACTTCAAGTTAACCCTTGACTGCAATCTCACCTGGTGGAAAGTGTTGATGAAATGAATTTATCAGTAACTTAGTAATTAGACCAGACCAAAGAAAAATTTAATATTTTTTAATTAACAAATAGCAACCACCGGTGATCGAACCCGAGCTTCACTTATAATAGGACCATAATTCTCACCACTGCGCCAGGAAGGTCTGTATACATTACGCCCTGCAGTAGCACGTCAGTGAGCGGCGCACGGTAGAAGGGCTCGGGGTAACTGCTCAGGGTGATGGCCCTTCTCAGTAGTTGCAGCGCCGTCAGCAACCACAGACGGGTCCCTGGGTGGGACCGTTGGGTCCGTGGTGTCGAGTCCGGGAAACGTCGCGGCAGCGCGATCAAGCCTGCGATGAGTCGCAGCGATCAGCGGCGACTTGGAGTGTCCGAGGGGGGGCTTACGCACGCCGCTCAGCGAGGTTGAGCTTACCAATGCGAATTGGCGAGCGCCCATCAGCCAGCGGCCAGGAAGCGTTCAGTAGTCCAGGAGGTCACGTGGCAAACCTCGGACGTCTCGCGGGCGCCGATGGTATGGCACGATGCCCCGCAGATGTTGGGCTCGCGCGTGCTAAAGTACATTTTAGGATTCGAACTCGATGCCGCGTTATGCGTCCGGCCGCTCGACTACTGCGCTGTCGGGTATCGCGGAGCGTGGTAGTGAATGTACAAAGCAATTTATCTTATTTCTGCACCGTGTTTGCTTCCGTGTGACGGAGTAGCGTGGCGCGTGAGTGGGGGCAGAGGTTTCAGTTTGGGAGCGCCCAAGGGAGAACCCTGCGGAGGGTTGCCTAGCCGGTGGGGCTATGAAAGACGAGGCATAATTATTTATGACTGGCTGTTGCCCGCGTTTATTATGTATTTTTTACAAATTGTTTTTTTTCTTGGTATAAAAAGTCTAGGGTACTCTCCGTCCTTCCATCTAACTCCATGCCAAAAATCTAGTTTACCGGTTTGCTTAGTTAGGGCGTGAAGGAAGGACAAACAAATCTTCTTAGACCTATGTTAATAAGATTTAGTGTTAAGTTAACAATTAATTTGCCTAGTTAAATATAGCTAATTATCTCACTACCATTTATAATATTTTTTTTAATGTACGTATTAAATTCATATCGTCCTTCTGTCCGAGTACAAACTTCTATATTATTGAACGTAGCAACTTCTTCATTTAAAAAAAAATTATTCACCAAAATATTTAGTTCAATACTGAAGATGAAATCCGAAGTAATGAATAAAATCTTATAGGGGGCTCCCGTACCAGCCTTAGGATATCATATTTCTAACCTTACATAAGCTTATAACTGCGAAATACTGAATATTCTTTCTTGATAGTGGCTTCTAAAGTAAATAGCTGTTTTCGTTTACACTTTTGGTAGCTCCAAAGGATTCCGGTATCGAAGAGACAGGCTCTTCGATACCGGAATCCTCAGGTAACATTGATTTTACTATAACTTTGTTCTTTTTAAAGTAATAAAGATTGACTATAACAAAAATCAATTGATCGAAAGCGGTTTAGATTTGACAAATATATGGAGTAACATCGCAAATCGCTGATATTTTAGAGACGAATTCCGGTAGTTTTGTAACCAAACAAGTGGGAACTTTTACCTGAGCTTTTTTCTTATATAATCGCGATGTTTGCCCTGTACACATTACGTGCTGTCAGAGGATATACGTCACGGCTTATGGGGATAACAAACTGAAACGATGTCTTAGCTTTGATAGGAAGGGAGTTTGGAAAACTTACGACGATTTTTTTTCATTAAGTCTTCTAACATTACACTGAAACTATTCCTCTTTTCTAACTTTGCTAAAAATTATATCTTTCTTAAAGAGCCTTACTGATCTTAAATGTGACGTTGTTAAACTTAAAGGACCTACATTGAGATTTAACTTCGTGATCAACCCATTACCGGCCCTCTAGTGGCGGCCCGTGAGATTGTGAGATGGTGATAACAAAAAAAAAAACACCCGGCTAAGTTTTTTGTGGGCTTCTTCTTAGACCAGGACGCGCTTGGAACACGCATTGGAGCTTTAGTTTTAGCTTTAGCTTTAGTTTACTAATGTGGTTATCTCCATCATCTCAGTACCGTGTAATTCAAAAGTGCCAACTATGGGCCTACTTGAATAAATATATTTTTGACTTTGACTTTGACTTCTATGCGGCACAGGTCTCCTCACAGAATCCCCCTTCGGGAAACCCTTCTCGGTTTAGGCTGTAGTCCACCACGCTGGCCAAGTGGACATTATGGACAATTCTCAGAGATGCAGGTTTTGTCACGTTACAACAAGTCTTGTTTAACTGCTTGAAACGCACATAACTCCGAAAAGTTAGAATTCCAACTCAGCCGGGGATCCAACTCGGTCCCCTCGGGAAATATTACTCTCTCAGTGCTTTATTTTATTATTGTCGGATCTCGCATTAGCTCGATAGCCCGAGCGCTTTGACTTTTTATTCGCCTGGGTTGGTTGGCAAAAATGAGAATTTGGAAAACACAAAGGAACAGCCGAAAAATCGAGAAAAAACCAATTATGGTCATTTCAACTTCGGAGCTCGGATTCCTTGGATTTATTATAGTTGGTATAAATAAAAAAGAAATTCTCCCAATACCTTTATTCCTAGTGTAAAAAGCCCTTGTGCCCTCATCTATTGACCTGAATAGCTCTGCGTTTAGGAGAAATGTCAGCGCTCAGACACACATATCGACCCACACAGGATGCGCATCCCAGCGATACGGGGCCGCTTGACAACGCAGATAGCATTATTGTTATCTTTTCTCGGTTCGGTATCGGTTTTGCGGCTTTTTACGGTTAAATTTAATTATGATCATTGCATATACAGCATTTTACTCGACCCGGGGGATCCCCGAAAATGAGATATTTGCACACGCCATTTGGAGGGAATATCACCCATCTAATAGATCTATTTCATGAATGAATGATAGATCTCGTGATCCATCTTAACGTGTGATAAGGAGCAATTACCGTTAGTGGGCGCTACAGCTGAATCATCTAAGATTCTGTCTGACAAAGAACTCTGCACGGAACTTTAGTGCTTCACCCATTTCACACCTTTGAATATTGAAACTAAATTTACGATTGCTACTAATATAAGAAATATGTGTTTACAGTATATATATGTACAATATATATATATGTACAATGTACATCTATATATATATGTGTACATATTTTATTTGGATTTTTTTATTCTGAACTAAAGCAGCACTCAGACCTCTAAATAGAGCACTCCACGCACGTTTCACTCCGATACTGAAGCGTTCTCAAAAGCTCTTAAATTTACAAAGTTACAGTTTCAAATTTGCCACCCACTTGTAACACTGAATACTTTTAATGGGAATTTTTGTTAAATACCAATGATTTTTTTGTGTCAGGCTTTTAATTGCGTTTAACATTATATTTTCTTACTGAAACTTATTCTGAATGGTATCAAATACGCACTCGATGCACTCCACTGCAATATC
This sequence comes from Pararge aegeria, assembly GCF_905163445.1. NCBI lineage: Eukaryota > Metazoa > Arthropoda > Insecta > Lepidoptera > Nymphalidae > Pararge > Pararge aegeria. The sequence goes on along the minus strand of NC_053204.1, from coordinate 933,319 downwards.
TCTTAGTGCAATAATATTCAGAAGATTTAGCTTAAAGAGCATAAAGTTGCAGGGTTGTTTTAATAGGTGTCCCACAGGGCTAAATTTTGGGTACCTTTCTTTTACTTTACCCTACTGCGGGAGGGCAATGTGTGTTACTTAGTATTTACTTATTACGAATACCATGCCAGTAATTGCGGAACTATGTGTCGGAGTTATTAGTTAAGGGATACTGCATCATATACTTCATGCTGGTTATGAAATTTTAATAGTTTATTTAAAAGAACATCATTAAAAATATTATATATGTGATTATTTGTTTGATTGTTTGTCTTTTCTTTACGCCCTGACTAAACAATCACTCAATTTATGGCGTGGCATAGAATTAGTTGAAAGGATAGAGGTTAAGGTATGCTACTTTTTATCCCACGAAAATAAACACTTTTCACGAGAATTATAAAAAACCGAAATGTTTTTTTAATGCTTTTAAAGGTTTTTTTTTCTACAAGTTCCACCCGAACGCGTGTGATAAGTGGCAATTACCGTTAGTGGGCGATAAGGGATGGCTGAGTCAGTCTGCGCTGAATCCTAAGGTCAAGGTCGAGCCCGTTGATAACAGACACTGCAACGAGTCCTAAGTGTTCACGAGTACTTGCTACCTACATCGCACTCTGTTACTTTTTATATAGTTTAACTAGTTCTTGCCCGCGTTAATTACGGTTAAAAAGTAGCCTATGTTTCTCTCCGTCCTTCCAACTAAGTCTATGCCAAAAATCTATTTGATCACTTGCGGAGTTAGGGCGTTAAGGATGGACCAACGAAGAAACAAACTTTCAAATTTTTAATAATGCGCTGTAATTTAATGTGTAGGTATATCGTAGTTTGAGACCGTGCTATTAATTTTTATTTTATTATGTCTTTGATTTTAAAGTATTATTTGTCCGTATCTAGAATGCAATCTGTCCTTGTACTAAATTACGTTTAATATTGGTTCAGCGGGGTTTAGCCAAACACAGTTAATACAAATCAAAAGTTAGCTATGAATTCCGAATAGGCCATTTGTTTTCCCGGGATTGTCCTGTGTTCGTCTCCGGTTTTTTTTAATATACCTATAGCTATATATATATATATATATATATATATATATAAATATAACCAGCCCTCGACAATCCTTGCAATAACATCTTCTGTTGTAAATGTTAATGCTGCCCAAGTTGGGCACGCTTGCCTAGAAGATGTCTATTCACTCTTGATTTGAAGCTATCATAGGTATCGGGGAAGTTGGAAGCAGTTCGGGCATTCCAAACTTTCGCGGCGTATCAGTAAGAAGGAAGCAAAGAAGTTCGTACGTGTCGACGGTATTTCAACTACGTAACGGTGCAGACTCTTCCAGTGCGACGCAGTTTGATGGTAGAAAAGAGGTGGTTTAACCAAATCGAATACTTCTTGAGCACATTCCGAAATGTATCTTGTGGAATACCGCTAGACAGGCAAACTTGCACGGTGCCCTAAACATCTGACTACAGGGATGCGAGCTATCTCTGTGCCCTACTTCACTAAACCGAGACTAATGATTTAGGCGGTGACCATAAAAAAAACGTTTCACCAACTCTACTTAGTTAAGGTATTGGTTGAGCAGTTGATGTATGCATTGGCGTGCATATAATACATGCACAAAAGCACCGCCTTCCCTAAAATTTATATATAACCCGTATAAGAGGAGGATTTTTGCCATTTTATGCATGTTTCCTGCTTTATGCATACCCTGGTAGGAACCCAGTGCACGCCACTGGATGTATGCTTAGGAATCTCCTTAGATTAGGCGATACTTATTTGATTTGGCATTGCTTTGATAGTCCTATCCTCAGTCGGAATTGAATCCACCACTTCTAGCTTACACTATTGCACCATATCGGTTAAAAAACTGCGAAATAGCATTTATATAAGTCTCGTCTATTTAACGGGCTTAGTTGGTATTTCAGTGATTGCTTGCGATAAAATGTTATTCGCAAACAGTCCCCAGGGAATTACCCATAAATATTGGGAGTGGGGGACAGCCGGCGTGGCGACAGGGACTGAATAGACCCCCTGTCATTCCTGAAATTACATCGTTACGATGAAAATGACGACTCTCTGTCTCATAGTCTATTAACAAAAAGCCGATGGCCGCGACATCATCCGCTAAGAATTCTTGGTTTCTTAATATATTTTCTAAGAAACTTGAAATATTTCCTAAGAAACTTAGCAAAAAAGTTTGTCACCAAAAAGTTTGTGTTGTTTGTGACAAACTTTTAAAATTTATTAATTTCTGTAAGTGGATAGAATAGGCATAATAACAGTAACTAAAAATGTCTAAGATATTGTATTTATGTGATGACGAATATCGACACGTCTGTTTAACATTATTTTGTACTGCTTTAACTTCGGAACTCTCTGCACTTGTTACTTGCGGTTATGAAGTATTTTGTGATTTCAAGTTATCAATTCCTAGGGTTCTCGTTATCATAGTTACAAAAAACAACAATCTTTAGCTATGGAACAAGGACTTACTAAGCTCTAGTTTGCTAATGACGTCACGAAATAATTATTTAAAATATAATTTGCAATTTATATCAACCAAAACTTTAATTTCTGCAAAGATGAGATGAAATTGGGATATAGTTAGATACTTCCGAACATCATTGGACAGTTTTTCAAAATTTGTCAACTAAAAGATACTCAGTTATAAAGTCCAATGCTTAGTCCAATCATAATAGAATAAAAACATTCGTGAACGTAAAATTAAATCTATGACGGTTACAAAGTACCCACGTTAATTTAAGTTAATTTAAAACAAGTAGATTGCGACAGTTCGTCGAAAGTTTTTATTCCATTCAGTTTTGGAATACAATGCCAATGCGTTTCCTTTCGCGTAATCTGTTGTAGGAGCAGTATTCTACTATGAACGAATTTAGAATTAGATTCGGTCAAGTAACTACAATACAAGGACCCGCGCAGTTGGAGAGATTTTTCAGATTAATATCGCAGAAAAAATGTATGCGAGTTATAGGTCTTACTAATACCTTTCACTTCACTTCCAAAAATTAAAAGTTTAGACCTGCATGCGACTTGTATGTATGATGTATCTTAACAATTATTTTGAGGATGCTCCGGATTTGGAGCGAAACCTGCGTAGAGGATACATTGCTAAAGACCTGTTTGGCGAGGAGTATAAAGATTGAAGAAATTATAAATTACACCATACAGATTCTCCTGCTTTTCGCGGAGTATAGCAAATTAAGCTTAATTTTCATAATATATTATGGATTTCCGCAAAGTAACGCCTGCTTCTATCCAATATGATAGATTTTTATATATGTGCCATATACTATTAAAAACTTAGTTTTGGTATTATATCTATTGAGGTAGGTGTAGACTATGAAACTTTCCCGCAGGCGAAGCCGCGGGAAAGTTTCGTATGAAAAGGCACCTTTTCGTATGAAAAGTACAAAGAAATCAGTTTCATATTTTTAATTTTAGTACAGGTTCTTAAGTTTAAAATTAAAACCATTCAATCTCCCTACCAGTCCAATAAATTAATTGTGTTCATACATTAGTAGGTAAATGTACGTCTGTCTGCGTACATTAGTGTATGCGCTATACGTAGCGAGCGGCAGAGCTCGCAGCGTTGCAGTAGAAATAAATATGCCCACGTGTCTCTGCAACTACGCCAGTACCGTCAGCATACAACTACTAGTTAGAGAATTATTAATTTGAATTTAAAGCCTTGTATGTGTGTAAGTAATGTATTACAGCGAGGCTAATATACAATTTATGAATTTTTCGATGACAAGGTAGCTTTGAAGCAGTCAGCTCCGCTCTTATCTCCCGCAAGATAGAAAAATGCTTGTAAAATATTGGAAAACGGCAACTGCTGAGTTTCTTCTTGGTGGCATCTGCCTTCCAAACCCGGAAACAATGGTAGAGTTATTACAGACGGACAGAATTGTCGTTTCAGAATTGCTTATAAAGTAGTAAGCCTACTTTGGAATAAATTAATTTTGAATTTACGTTATATCTATCTCAAATGGAAAATCAGCTGATGTTATGATTTTCACTGCGTATTTTTTTTAGAAGATACAGCTATTTCTTTAAAAGAACTGAAGTGTTTACATGTGTTATATCAATATTCGGTTCAGCGCTTCGCGACGTCGAAATGTTGAGTTTTTATAATTTTTGATTTCTGACCGTTGGGAATCTTTGCACGTGGCTGCATCCTTACCGACCAAGATGTGCCACCAAACGATTACTACTACTAGAAAACGGGTACTATATTCCAAACAGGTTACCCGCTACCATCTTAGAGACTGCATCATCACTTACCACCAGGAGATATTCGAAGGCTAGAAAAAAAATTACAAAGGAATACAAAGTGTTTTGTTGTCGCTCTTCAAAGGGATAATCGTCCGCGCCGGTAATAGAAGGCGGTTCCGGTTGGACATCGATCCACAAACAGTACTATTTCGGGCACAGCCGCCGCGCTGCGCTAGTTAATGATGCAACTTGGACTCCACTGGCCACTGGGGGTTACTGCCATCCTTTAAAGCAATATTGTTTTCATAATGCTAACGCTCTTCTTCTCAGGTGTGTCAGAACAAAGAAAATATGACATACTACCAATTACGTAGCCGCTTATAAACGTACAGACGGATGCACTTAATTATTCGTACATTACCTATCAAAGTGGATATATGAAGAGATATATAGTACCTTCAAGTAACTTATTTTGGTAACCGTTTGTTTTCCTGGGATAAAAGTAACCTTTACTTATATATATATTTATACATATGATGTTTATTTTATATTTATATATTACGTATATTTTAATTATCTATGTATTTGTATCCTTATACATTTCGGTATATATGTATATATTACAACACTCTGGCACTATCCCGTTCTCTTGCTGTAAGTGCTGTCTACAAAGGTTGCCTTTAATAGATTGCTTGCAGCAATAAGGCCGCCGCATGACTACATTTTTAACTGTATACCCATTACTGTTTCTTTTCCTGTATGCTATACATGCAATAAAGTTTCTTCTTCTTCTTCTTTATTACTCTACTTCCTTTCAGCTATCTCTATGGCCAAAAATCAAGTCCATTGGATGCTAAGTTAGGGCGTGAAGGACGGACAAATCAATAAACGCGCTCATGCATTTATGACATTAGTAAGGAAGTATGGATTAGGGGTTATGGGGTTTAATGTTAGTGTCACACTCGTTCCTGATTTTGTCCGCCAGCGAACATAATCATAATAAATGCACGGAATTCCATCAGGACATCAAACCCGCACTAAATCGTAAAATGGACGTGTGCCAACTGAGTCAGCCAGGGCTCCCCTCTGATTCATTGGTGACATTGCTTCTGATTCAGTTGGCATCAACTTTTCTATTACTAGCTTTACCCCGCGATTTGACACGCATTAAGTTAAAATGAGTAACTAGGAATGATATAACGAATGGATATAACTCGGACACAAAATATACAACGTGTAACAGAATTATGAAATAATATTGAAGGATGCTTAAGTACATTTCGTAAGGAATCTGTAAAGATATTAAATAACAAGAAGCATATTTATTTTTCCATACAAACGAATTCAAAACATTCCAAGTGTTTACTTATGACAATCCTATTAAAGTAAAAAAACCGACACGCGAATGGTAGCTACGCAACGCCAGTTCAGTTTTTTATGGATAGCCATCGCCAATGAAATACACATTCTCTCACATGGCCAACACATCTTGAGAGACGATTTAAATACTGTTATAGACTTTTTTTTCACCTAGTAAACCGATGCAAGAGCGTCATTTACTTCCGCAAATGTGGCAGTTGAACCCTTTTTAGCAATCTGAAGAACCGGTGGTTTGTCTTTTATTCTATAATTTGCAAGAAAACTAAACCAAGCATCGTCGTTTAGTACTCTTGCTCCATTAATCTCTTCCTTCCAGACCTTTTCCGATGCCTAGGGTCCATGTTGAATTTGACCATGCAACTCTTGGTGCAATCTCTAAGTCGATTATTTTAAGAGCTCATATAGTTTGTGAAGCTATTGTTACCAACTTTTACTTCGATAACAGTACTGTCACTCAAATTGATAAGCGACGATAGTAGTACAATCTGTATAGAAATATAGATAGTAAAATCAATGATTCGTTTACCGGAACGCGTTAGCGAACCAATGGATCGGAAGTTTCCGGGCGACCCTATACGGAGTACGGATACACTCACATACATATTACATATTATTATGTATATGTTAAGGTCTCGCCTTAGCGTTATTGTACCCGGTCACGTCGAAGTTGTTTAGCAGGCTGTGTGTGTAGCCGTTTTACTAATGTGTCGTATCTTTTCGGTCTCCATAAATGAATCATGTGTCGTTGCATCTTAGCGAATTTAAGACATAATAAATACGCTTAAGTAAAAAAAAAAAATGGTTTGAAATCAAATTAAAGCCTCTAACGTATCATTAATTGAAACTAAAACTATAAATCTTACTTGGTGTAATTTTTGAAGGGTTTAATTTTTATATTTTTTTCTTACTTTTTTGTCACAGTCTGACTCAATAACTTTAGACCGATTTTTAGGCATTTTTGGAATGATCACATGCATTTCTTGTCTCCAAATGTTTGTAATGAACATAATAACAAGTCGTTTAGAGCTACGGGGTTCCAATTGCACCTTAGATTAGGAAAAGTCCATCATAAACGAATCCTTTTACGTTTAATCAGATTTTTGGGTTTGAAATGAGTTGAAAGGACAAATATGGTTTTCAAAGCTCTTCCAAGGTCAGTTTTCCTGATTCTCAGGAGATGCTGACTTACTTTTGGTAAGATCAAGATGTAATTTATTACTACAACCTTCCATCGATGCCATCTCTATCCACAGGGATACAGGAAGATAAATCAAGTTTTCTCTCTCTCCTCTACAAAGGTGGCCCTTAATTTGTTTGTGTGTATGAGTGTGTGAGTATTGCATGGGGTCAGGTGACGTCTAGACTGTTAAAATTATAATGATACATGCCCTGTCCCCGGAGATTTACCGAAGTGCATAATTTTGTTTTGCTTTTCGTTTTCCGTTTATCAAAATTTTTCACATATCATACATTATTTTCGTGAGAATCGATAAGTTGACCGCTTTGTGAGTTTGTATCTGTGCTGTTATAGTAACTTAACGGATGGACAGATTTGCGTACGATTTTTTTTTTTGGAAGAAGTATGTTTTATCAGCTCTTTTATTAGCAATAACTTTCCTAAGCACAACTCTTGAGAAGTATAAAACTCGCTCATCGGAGCAAAGTACGCGTAGAGTTTAAAATATCTGTTTAAAAGAAACGAACCGTCTAAGTGCAAGTTGGACTTGCATACGTCAAATGTGCTTTTTAAAATAAAAAAAATACAGAATTTGTGACTCTAAAACGAGTGACATTAGGTCGGTTTTACTTTAACGTTACAGTGTTTCAATACTCGACGGTGACTCTACTATTGCGAGCGTGAAAATCTTATAAAATAGCACTGTGTCGGTATGTGGCAGGGATCCTTGTCCATACTAGGCTAGTTCAATATAGATAGATGTATTTTTGATATCCAAACCTTGGAATCTCTGTATTTTTAAGCTTATTGCACTCCAGTGTGGATGCGTAACACAACCTTGACCGCTGGGAACGGCCAGCTGTTGATACGATATGATATCGATTCCTTTTCCCCTCACTGACCACAACGCGCCATATTCCACCACTCGACGGGATTTTTCCGTCTTACAAAAGAGGAGAAGCTTATCAATTCGGTTGTAATTTTTGTTTTAAAAGTAGAATATTTATAATTAATAGTTTTTGGAGTGTAAGTTTTGGGCTGAATAAAATCCTTGAACGCGTTTAAAACTATTAAAACTTTAATCCCTGATCATGAATAGGTACCTACTTACGATAGGTACAATACAATTCACAAGTTTATTAGTCTTCACTTCTATCGGCAGTCGCGAAAGACTGCCCTGCATGTTATTTTTCAACCACTTAAAAAGAGGAGGACTTTCTCAATTTGGTTGTTTTTTTTTGTATATTTGTTACGCGATTACTCCGCCAATTTTAAAACCGATGAATACCCCAGAGGTGGTCCCATTTTAATTTGATAAAGATGAGTAAAAAAAACCGACTTTCTAAAACAACTAAAAAGCAAGGAATAAATATTTTATACAACGGTTTAAGTCGGTGCCAAAGAAAATGTCCAAAATTAGTAGATACTTTTCTTGCTATTTTTGTTATAATAAATAGACTCGTACTTGATTTTAATGAAACCGCGCTTGCCTAAATGGTTTATACTATTCACTCTTGATTTGAAAGAACCCATATCATGTAGCACGCCAGATCGTAGTTCCGGTAGAACAATTTCACGCGTAAAACAGTTTCGGTTGTGCTATCTTTCGAATATTCGTATGGGCTCAAAAGGAGGCGTCAGTTATTTTATATTCACAGGCAGACGCTTCAATTTATTTATTTGTAGATTTTATGACCGTGGAAAAAATTTAAACAGGTTTCCATTATCGTTAACCCGCGGCCTAAAATATATTTATATTTTGGCGTGTATAAAATTTAGGCATAGAAAAAAACGGTTACCTGATTTACAGATCTTACCTACGCTTTCTACCAAACAATACAATTATTTTTAAAAGTAGGGCAGTGTTTGATTTTGTTTATCTTAATAAAATTTATTTCAAGTAGGCCTAGTTTATAAGCACTTTTGAAACGTCTTGTTCGTGGTGACTCTTCCACCACCCGTTCGGAACGCAGATTTTACCGAGAAGAGCCGCCAAGAAACTCATCAGATTGCCCTTTTGTGAATCATTTCACTGTTTAACAATCACTCAAACTTTTTATATCTTGTGACAGAGATGGGAACGGAGCGTTCTGCTTCCAAGCAGCCTTGTCGTTAAGGGATTCCACAATCGATTGATTAAATGTGTTTTAATACATTGTTTAAACTTAGGTTAAGGTATACTTATCTAAAATCACCTATGTAATAAAAGCGTATACCAATTGCCACAAAGGATTACATAAATATGTAAGATATTGAAAATAACGTAGACTAATTTTTACTGCATTGTATGTGCCACATAGATCTCCGGTTAAACCGCACAACCAATCCGGAAATTTGGCACAGTGATATCATAAATGTAAAAGTAAAGTAATAATTCTTTATATTACATTAAAAATTGTACTCTGTAGTGAGATGATGGTGATATTACATTAAAACTAAAGCATCCAAAGGGTTCCAAACGCGGGGTGCGTTTGGAGTTCTCTAAGGAGAACCAGAACTATTTTTTGATTTATAAGAAACCGTTAGAAAAGTAATATCAAGTTCTTAGTATATTTAGTCGCATACCAGTGTATGGAGTCCAGTTTTTACGACGTCCCGGTTCCTCCGCGCCTGGACTCGCTGTTGATAGCAGCAACAATAAAATATCGCGAAGAAACGCTCTGATTGCTGGCGCGCCGCCAACATCTGGCGCTGGGCTCGCGGACCCCAGGGCTGCCTCCTCAGTCAATGCGACTAACTCAATTATGCGTGTACGGAAACGAAATAGTACGTAAAGGCAGTCTCATTGCTTCCAGTAATCTCTTAAAATCATACTTTTTTCGCCAACTCTCAATCGATAGGGTGGTTTTTGGACTGTTAGTTACGTCATTAGCAACCCATCAGGCCAGACCAGAGATTATCTGAAATTATGAATTTATGAAATTTTGTTTTCACAAGATTCCACCGCAAGTACTTACTTTCGTTTTGTTGGTCTAAAAAGTATCCTTAGTCCAAGATTTAAGCTATCCCTATACAGAATTTTGCCAAAATAGATAAGCAGTTTAATTATGTAAAGGCAACGAAAGTTTTTTTTTTATTTTCCTGTGGTATCTGTTTTCGGATGATTTCCGGGATATTATGTAGTAATAAAACAAAATCAAAGCCAGCTGTTTCAACTACCTACTAAAAAAACTGTATTTGCCTTGGTGATCAAGGATGAGACAACCCTAATATGTACAGTCAACGAACAAGTTGTTTGTGAACTTGAATATTTTATTTACTCTTGAAGTGTTTTGTGTTTGCGTTACATCACTCGAAATCGATACGAGATCCTCAAACGACAACACTTTATACACGCTTTTAACGCGTACAAAGTACAAACCCACCTTTACGGAATGGAGTATGTTTTTTCCACTGTTAATGAGGAATTACTTTGTTTGAATCAATAGCCTATAACTGCCCACTGCTGGTCTAAAGGCCTCAGTCAACGAGAGGGTTTGCCCACAATCACAACGCTGGGCAGACGGGTTGGTGATCGTAGTATATGGTAGTAGCTATTAGCACTAATGACGTTCCTACCGTTCTCCTTTATATTCCCATAGTCGCCTCGTACGGCACGAGGTACGAGGAGAGGGCGTGATTTAACATCAGTTTAAATTCTTTATTATCAAATATGTATGCGAAGGTACTCGGCAGTTTTAACGCTGGAACTTAATAATCGCGTGTCCGTTATGACATCGCGTAAATATTTGCACTCGCTGATATATATAGCTGTCGTCTCTGTGACTTTGACATTGCCTGCGTTTGCCCTGACACATGGCTGACGTTCGTTGACACGCGTTTGGAAGTTGTTCGCACATTCCTGCGAGAGCCGCAAGTTAGGTGTCTCTTGCTCTGTAGCATGGTTACGCGATGGAGTGGCCCAGTGACATTACGAAATTTTGGCGGACGCACTCAGTTGATCTTAACTTTAGCCAGTGTCTCGGATCTTTTTTCTTATGCGAGAGGAATACAGAGCTCAGAACACAGAGAGCAGAGAACTAAAGCCGTTTGAAACTCGAGTTGGTGGGCTCTAACGTTTATTTGACATGTTAGACATGGAAATTTATATTGTCTTTGTCGAGTGTAAACACCAACCCCAGGCTGGCATTGAATAATTCTTGATGGAAACACACAAGCACACAAGTTTTTCACTCTCTTACTGCACACACTCTTTATAAGGTAGTTAAAAAATACAGCGGGCTCGTTAGAAATTCCTCATCATCATCAGCCATTATGCATCTTACAGCTAGGCCTTTATTGAAAGCAGCTACAACTTTTTCTTTTTATCAGCTTTTTGCATCCAATGGATGTTTGCCACATTTCAGAAGTCATCGCGCCACCTAGTCGGGGGGTGCCCACACTCTCCGCGTGTAGAGTCATAATATCCATTCGAAGACCTCTCGAGTCCAAATGAATGAATGAAATTCCTACGGGATATGAAATATCAACATATAGGCTGATGATGTTGAGGAATTTCAAACTAGCTGGCCTCATTTCTAAGCTACATTATAAAGAGAAGCACTGCTGAACTTTCTGCTGTCTCGAACGTAATATCTTATGAAACAGGCAATTAATTAACTGACAACAGACAAAGTATCTATTAAAATCCTAGTTTTAAATAAACCGACTATCATTAAATCTGTCATAATGGGCCCGCGAATCGTAAATAGATCTTTCCTTTTTATTATCCTCCTTCATAGCGTTGGTATGTTTTCATATCGTAAAATTGCTATTAATTTAACAGCCGTTTAACGAGAGCCTAGCAATTTTCCAAATATACCCCGCTTCAAAATCGTTTCTGCTGCAATAGAGTTTACAGCTTGACCTGGCCGTTAATCAGGAGAGGACCTCTTATTGTCTTCTTGATTTTACCAACTGTTGGATAGCCAATGTTAGACCACATACTAGAACATGCCACTGCATGCCTCTGATGTCTCGCTGCTCTGTGACTTGCGGATTTCGTGTGTCCGTCACTAGGAGGAAATTTATAAAAATTGTTTCAAATTATCCGCTACGTAATCAGATTAACCTATTGACGTTCACTGCATGAATCTAAATGCTTGATGCTTCGACGACCTTCTAATGCCTGTGTCCAGAGTCTTCCCATAACCTACAATAAGGGTTTCTACGACACTATTTTCCGATACGGAATTTACGGCCTTTGTATTTTTTGTTCTTTGAGCTAAAGACTTAACAACTCCAAGTTTACTCTTCTCTGCAACTCCTTGTTCGATTATAAATCTCTACATTGCATTGATAGATTGTGTGTTTTCTCATAATCACTAATCATCATTGAAGCCGAGTTTGAGTCTCCAGTCCCAATTCTCTAGTAGTGTGCTGATTTTCAGGAGCTAATATGTTTAAGCAATCGAACATCACTTGCTTTATAGGTTCAAGAAAAATATCGCGAGGAAACCTATATTCCTTAGAGTTTTCCATAACGTTCTCAAAGCCCAATCCTACTAACCAATCCATACGTGGGCAGCGTGGTAGAAATAGACTGAGACCTTTGCGCTAAATTTATTCTTTACCTTTTTTATTGAGTATATGTGTAACTGTATATTTAGTCCGTAACTACATTTACTTTAATTAGCTTTGAACTGTTCGTTGATGACTCTCATCGTTGTTTAGGCAATTAGCGTGGTTTATGGGATTCCAAAGATCAAGGGCGTTTGGAATGCTACCAAGCTTTTAGCGTTTGATTCCAGATACGAGAGCATTATTGATCTTGTGAGTGTTTATTGCAGTATATTGGCGTAAAGTTTACACGTTTTGGCGCGTTATAGGTGGTATTTAGGTCAAATCGCCTTTTACGAAGACGTTTGGATCGATCCATTACTGTAACGTGTTATTTCATTATTCATCTTTCTTTGATATAATGATTAAAAGATGGGCGTCCACTGCTGGACTTGTGCTGCATGTGATCTCTTAAAAATATATGATATATGATTTGAACTTTGCGTTTTCCGCTTTGGATTTACACCCCCAACGATCCGCGGAACTTTGTGCCACTCCAGCACCTTGTGACTACAACGTCCTTCCTTGGCTATTCTCACTTTTGCTTGCACTGCTGAACATTGGGTTTTTATAGCGATCTTAAAACTACGTTTTCCGGAGTCCCCACTCCAGCAACTTGTGACTCCAAAGTCTATTAGTCCTCCTTTGTGCCTCGTCCATTGTCCCTATAAATTCAAGAGTCGCTGGGCTATCTCGTATTTAAATGAATTTAACGAAACCAGAACCAGCTGGACCCTTATTATGACTGACAATTCAGCTACAGTCGTCCTGCGAAAGCATGCTGTTATTCCCAAAATATGTAGACCCGTGCCCTGTGATAGGATTCCCGTGTTCTGAAGTGGGCCGGTAACGGGTTGATATGATGATGATGATTACGGATTCTTTAGTAATCTATAAGCGGCTGATATCTAGCAATACAGATTTCTGTTTGAAACCCATTTCATTGTAGTTCCATATAATATCAAAGGATGTGTAGCTGTTTTTTTTGTGTGTGTGTGTGAGAGTGACCGTCTGTCTGTGAACAGATTTTAATTTGGTTTTCATTTTGTTTCAAAAAGTTTCTAAAGTGAATGACTACTTATTGAGAGTCTTCTTAGCAATGATAGTCCAAGATGGCTGCCGCTACAAAATGGTGGATTGCATATTTTTTAACAACTTTCTCAACATGGGAATGAAATGAAAGAGCTTGACTAGAAGAACACTATACCTACACTATGACAAATTTGATATCCAAAATGGCTGCCATCACGAAATGGCGAATTTTATTTACAACTGTCTCAATATCATCTGTCTGCACGTACAGTTTAAAAACCCTGTGCACGCCACTGTGCCCCCAAGTTTCGTTAACACTTTAATATTAAAAAGGTATCTAATTTCGTAAAAGCCTAGGCAATTAGGTCACGTTAAGTCTACCTAAAAGCAATGATATTTCACGCTCAAGCTCCGGCTGGGGGTACATCCCAACACGTAGCAGCGGACGAGCGCGCCGACCGTGAACCAATTTCAGTTAATCACCCTTTATTGGACAGAGAATAACTTAGTTAGGGTTTAGGAACACACTACGCTGAGTAAATTACTAATACCGTGTAATGCACACTCATTTTTTAACGAGCTTATGCCCGTTTTGGCTAAAGCTAGGAATAGCCTTAATCGGATGCCTAGTCTTGCCGGCTTCTTCTCGGTAGAACCTGCTTTACGAACCGGTGGTAGCGTCAAACAGACAGAATTGACTTTTCAAAAGTGCTTATATTAGGCCTACTAGAAATAAATGAATTTTAAAATTAGAATTTGAGAATTTAATCATTTCGGTTATTC